>NC_069501.1:1219296915-1219596915 GCF_027579735.1 Bombina bombina
AGAATGAAGGATGAATGCTAAGGTGCCCATATAATGACGTAGTGAGCAGGTGTTTCTGCTCTCTACGTTGGCTAAAGAACAGACCAGGCAGTAAAGCCGGAGCAAGGAGCATTAACGCTCTAAGTACAATATAGATTTATTGACAAACGTTTGTGATGAAACCATAAAAAATATGGCAATTTAGGTTGGACACACTGGAGGAATAATAATTTAGTTTTAGATTACAATACATTTACCATCACTTTAAAGGGATACTGAAGCTAATTTTTTTTTTTTCATGATTCAGATAAAGCATGCAATTTTAAGCAACTTTCTAATTTTACTCTTGTTATCAATTTTTCTTTGGTCTTTTGGTTTCTTTATTTGAAAAAACAAGAATGTAAGCTTAGGAGCCGGCCCATCTTTAGTTCAGCACCTGGCTACAGCTTGCTGATTGGAGGCTAAATGTACCCACCTATCCATAGTGATGAACCCAAAAATTGGAGTAAATTAGAAAGTTGATTAAACTTGCATGCTCTATCTAAATCATGTAAGAAAAAAACTGGGTTCAGTATCCCTTTAATGCATTTTACTGGAATATTGTATGTGGTTTGCAACAAAGTATGTTAATTATATACTGTTCACTTTGTTGGAAGAGTTATTTTTTTCCATTCTGGGAGACTGACGTTTCAGAACTGCTCCATATAAGACTCGGGGTAGATCTTAATCCAGCACAATTTGTTATCATAGCATGTGTTTATTTTTTAAATACAAGTATTTTTGAAAATTGCTTGTAATACTCTTCATAAGCCAAAGGTTTATGTGTTGAAATTGACTTGTATGTCTCTTTAAAATGTTTCAGGGATCATCTAGAATAGAGATAAAGATTTAGTTTCAAAGGGACAGACTAGTCCAAAATAAACTTTCGTGATTCAGAAATAGAGAGTGTCATTTTAAACAATTTTCCAGTTTACTTTTATCACCAATTTTTTGCTTTGTTCTGTTGGTATTCTTAGTTAAAAGCTAAACCTAGGAGGTTCATATGCTAATTTTTAAGCCCTTGAAGGCTGCCTTTTGACAGTTTTTCACCACTAGAGAGTGTTAGTTCGATGTTGGTTCATGTGTGTCCTATAGATAACACTGTGCTCACGCATGTGGAGTTCCAGTGAGCCAGCTCTGATTGGCTAAAATGGATGTCTGTCAAAAGAACTGAAATAAGGGGGCAGTTTGCAGAGGCTTAGATACAAGGTAATCACAGAGGTAAAAAGTGTATTTATGTAACACTGTTGGTTATTCAAAACTAGGGAATGGATAATAAAGGGATTATCTATCTTTTTAAACAATACAAATTCTGGTGTAGACTGTCCCTTTAAGGTGACATTTTTACTTGTAGGTTGTAATGTCATCCAGAATTGTTTGATTAGCCTAAAAAAAGGTCACAATTTGGAATCTGGATAAAAAACAAAAAACATAGCATACATTTTTTATTTTGAGCACATCCATTTATTTGTCCTGGTTAAATTTATGGTTTTGGGACAGTAACTGGAGAAAGCCATCATGCACCTGTAAAATATATGCTTATTAGGTATGTGCAAAACATCTATATTCAGTAGTGAAACGAATCCCCACAATAGCCGCCATTTGCAGATTTCATTTCATTCCAGTTCTGTATTTATAAACAAAAGTGAACAACACAAATATCTGTTAGCACAGATATTTTTCTGTTGCACTTTTTTTCTTTTTGTAATAGATCAAGTGCTGGAACAAACTGAATGCCGCAAACTGTCCATTTTCGGGATTCATTTTACTAATGAGTCACTAAAATTTTGTGTAGTTACATATTGCATTTATGTCCTTTTTTTTTAAGGCTTAAGAGCCATATTCTTTTAAATAGATAATGTGATACCATTTACTAAGGCATATTATAAACATTCCTTTCTTTCTCTCAAACCCTCTTCCAACAACAGGGGTGGGATTTCTAAAGATGTCCGACAATGCCCTAGAGATAGAAGACAAGCCCCCAGCTCCACCCATGAGGATCACGAGCACACTGATTGGAACCAGCATCAATAACTGCAGTACATTAAACCATGGGTCCAAACCACTGCCTCCTAATCCTGATGAAAAGAAGAAGAAAAAGAAGGCATTTTTCCCAGAGAAAAGTATGTTGTTTGTTTGTACCCATTTAAGAAGCATTGTCCTACGTTAGTTGTAACCCCTGCAAACGTTTTGAAAAGTATTTTTTTTGTCTTTCCGTAGTAGCAGTCACCAATAAAGACCTGACCATTTTTTTGTTAAGGTCTGGGCAGAAAACCCAAAACCTGAGGCCCAACCATTTCAGAGGGATATTGGACATCCCCCTTCGTGTTACATTGTTTCTTTAAAGGGACACTGTACCCAAAAATTTTCTTTTGTGATTCAGATTGAGCATGAAATTTTAAGCAACTTTCTAATTTACTCCTATTATCACATTTTCTTCATTCTCTTGGTATCTTTATTTGAAATGCAAGAATGTAAGTTTAGATGCCGGCCCATTTTTGGTGAACAACCTGGGTTGTCCTTGCTGATTGGTGGATAAATTCATCCACCAATAAAAAAGTGCTGTCCAGAGTACTGAAACAAAAAAACGCGTAGATGCCTTTTCCAAATAATGATAGCAAGAGAACGAAGAAAAATTGATAATAGGTGTACATTAGAAAGTTGCTTAAAATTGCATGCTCTTTCTGAATTACAAAAGAAAAAAATTGGCTTCAGTGTCCCTTTAAGTGATGGTAAATCCTAGCGTTTCAAAAAGGCTAGGATTTACCAGCACTAAAAATAAAGGTGACTTTCATTAAGGAGTTAAAAAAACAAAACAAAAAAACGTGTAAAAGTCACTGTTATGGGGGAACTTCCAGGCAGCGGCCATGATCAGTCACACTTATGCAAGCTGCTCCAGCATTTTAGTATCATCCATATGATTTCGCTATACGGTATATGGAGTATAAGAGAGAGAAATCGACAGTATTGAAATCTACTAAAGAGCGCCTACCTATTGAGCCCAACTTTACTGAGCTTGCTGCTGGCTTTGGAGTCCGGGGATGTTATCGCGGCTGAGGCCTCCAACACTAACTACATCAAAGAGAATCAATTTGGATATAACATGGAGACATGTGATAGAACTCTGCTTTGCGTTGTGACGCACCTTCTAAACCAACATTTTTAAGAACCTAATGGACAGCATTTTGATAGCATGGAACGAAATCACCAGACAAGATCTATATCTTGAAGACAACTTATACCGTGCAGCAAAGGCACTGACTTATGAGATCCACACAGATGGAACGGAGAAGTCTGAGTGCGAGTATAGAGCTTTAGAATACACAGTTTCTGGTCGAGTCAGAGGCACAACATTGATATGGGCCATGTTTGGATGCGGGACTAATGCCTTACGCCCAGACTCCCAACAGCAGACAATTACCGACATTAGGAGTGGTGGCAGCTGCGGTCACTGTCCCCATGCACATACATCTCCAGTGAGCCGTTTTATTTTGTCTGATGGGAACTCTCTGTATTGGAAGTCCGGTATAGGATAAACGATATGCCGCCTTCAGGATATCTGCATATTACTAAGCTGATACCTCTCTCTCCGTGGACGCACTACTCTCTATAAGCCTTTCACGTTGTCTTAATAAACCCTAATGAAGGTTAATGTGCCTGATGCTCAGGGGACTTTGACAGTGAACGCAGATACAGGTTCCAAATAATATATAGGAGTGTACTTACCTCCACATGTACTAGTTAAATATGTTTCTCTTGTAAGGTGTATCCAGTCCACGGGTTCATCCATTACTTGTGGGATATTCTCCTTCCCAACAGGAAGTTGCAAGAGAACACCCACAGCAGAGCTGTCTATATAGCTCCTCCCCTAACTGCCACTCCCAGTCATTCTCTTGCAACTCTCGACAAGAAAGGAAGGATCAAGAGATATGTGGTGACTTAGTGTAGTTTTACCTTCAATCAAAAGTTTATTTTTAAACGGTACCGGCGTTGTACTGTTTTACTTTCAGGCAGAAATTAGAAGAAGAATTCTGCCTGGAGGTTGATGATCTTAGCGGTTTGTAACTAAGGTCCATTGCTGTTCTCACACATAACTGAAGAATATGGGAAAACTTCAGTTGGGGGAAGGGTCTGCAGATTACCTGCTTTGAGGTATGTTCAGTATTTTTATTTCTAGAGAGATGAATAAGTTCTAGAAAATGCTGACAGAGCCTTGTGTATTTGAGGTAAGCCTGATGCAGTGATTTAACAGCGACTGGGATCATGCTTACAAAACAGGGCAATACTCATGTTAATATTCATATTACTTAGTGACAAAACGTTTACATGATTTCATAAATAGGACGTTTTTTTCTCTGAGGGAGATAAGTCTTTATTTGGGGCCTAGTTTCCACATGGCTAGTCACATACTCCTAGGATTATTTTCTTAAGGCCCTTCTAACATCCAGTAACATGGTGGGAGGGGTCTATGTTGGCACTCTAACTACGCAGTTTTAATTCAGACAGACATCCAGCTTCCCTAGAGGTTTCCTCTGACATCTGAGGACCATTTCAAAGGGGTTATTTCTGCACAAAATAGTTTTTGAGGGCAGGTAGGAGCCTCAGCAGAGCTGTGGCAAGGTGCTCAATTGACTTTTAACGTTTTTAACGTTTTTCAATCCGGTTTGGGGCCTAAGGGGTTAATCATCCATTTGCAAGTGGGTGCAATGTTGCTTTAGTCCCTTACACACACTGTAAAAATTTCAAAGACTTTACTGTATTTTTACACTGTTTTGCAGTTTAAGTGCTAGTTTTTTTTCTCTTAAAGGCACAGCAACGTTTTTGTTTAATTGCTGTTTCACCTTTATTAAAGTGTTTTCCAAGCTTGCTGGTCTCATTACTAGTCTGTTAAACATGTCTGACATAGAGGAAACTCCTTGTTCAATATGTTTTGAAGCCATGGTGGAACCCCCTCTTAGAATGTGTACCAAATGTACTGATATTTCTATAAACTATAAAGACCATATTATGGCGCTTAAATATTTATCTCCAGGGGATTCTCTGACTGAAAAGAGGGAGATTATGCCATCTAGCTCTCCCAATGTGTCAGAACCTATAACTCCCGCTCAAGTGACGCCAAGTACATCTAGCGCGTCTAATTCTTTTACCTTAAAGGACATGGCGGCAGTTATGAATGCTACCCTCTCAGAGGTATTCTCCAAACTGCCAGGGCTACAAGGAAAGCGAGACAGCTCTGGGGCTAGAACTAATACAGAGCTTTCTGACGCTTTAATGCCTGTGTCCGATATACCCTCACAATACTCAGAAGCCGAGGCAGGTGAGCTTCTATCTGTGGGTGACATTTCAGACTCAGGGAAGGCGTTACTTCAGTCTGATTCTGAAATGACAGCGTTTAAATTTAAGCTTGAACACCTCAGCTTATTGCTTAAGGAGGTTTTAGCGACTCTGGATGACTGTGACCCCATTGTGGTTCCAGAGAAATTGTGTAAAATGGACAAATACTTTGCAGTGCCTGTTTACACTGATGTTTTTCCAGTCCCTAGGAGGTTTTCGGAAATTATTACTAAGGAATGGGATAGACCAGGTGTGCCGTTCTCTCCCCCTCCTGCTTTCAAAAAGATGTTTCCCATAGATGCCGCCATACAGGACTCGTGGCAGACGGTTCCTAAGGTGGAGGGAGCAGTCTCTACCCTAGCTAAGCGTACAACTATCCCCGTCGAGGACAGTTGTGCTTTCCTAGATCCTATGAATAAAAAATAGGAGGGTCACCTTAAATTTTTTTTTATACATCAAGGTTTTATTCTCCAGCCTCTTGCATGCATTGCCCCAGTTTCTGCTGCAGCGGCTTTTTGGTTTGAGTCTCTTGAGGAGGCTCTACAGGTAGAGACCCCACTAGACGATATTCTAGACAGGATTAAAGCTCTTAAGTTAGCTAACTCCTTTATTTCTGACGCCATTTTTCATTTAGCCAAGCTAACGGCTAAGAATTCAGGTTTTGCCATTTTGGCGCATAGGGCTTTATGGCTTAAGTCCTGGTCAGCAGATGTTACTTCAAAGTCTAAGCTTCTTAACATCCCCTTCAAGGGACAGACCCTATTCGGGCCTGGTCTGAAGGAGATCATTTCTGATATTACTGGAGGAAAAGGGCACGCCCTTCCTCAGGATAGGTCCAATAAGTTAAGGACCAAACAGAATAATTTTCGTTCCTTTCGAAACTTCAAGAGTGGCGCAGCTTCAGTTTCCTCTAATGCAAAACAAGAGGGAAATTTCGCCCAGTCCAAACCAGTCTGGAGACCTAACCAGGCTTGGAACAAGGGGAAGCAGGCCAAGAAAGCTGCGGCTGCCTCTAAGACAGCATGAAGGAGTAGCCCCTGATCCGGGACCGGATCTAGTAGGGGGCAGATTTTCTCTTTGCCCAGGCTTGGGCAAGAGACGTCCAGGATCCCTGGGCATTAGAGATTGTTTCCCAGGGATATCTTCTGGACTTCAAAACTTCATCTCCAAAGGGGAGATTTCATCTCTCACAATTATCTGTAAACCAGATAAAGAGAGAGGCATTCTTATGTTTTGTTCAAGACCTACTGGTTATGGGAGTGATCCACCCAGTTCCAAGGGAGGAACAGGGGCAGGGCTTCTATTCATATCTGTTTATAGTTCCCAAAAAAGAGGGAACTTTCAGACCAATCTTGGATCTCAAGATCCTAAACAAATTTCTCAGGGTCCCATCCTTCAGGATGGAGACTATCCGAACCATCCTCCCTATGATCCAGGAGGGTCAATATATGACTACCGTGGACGTAAAGGATGCTTATCTCCACATTCCGATTCACAGAGATCATCATCAGTTCCTCTGGTTCGCCTTCTTAGACAGGCATTACCAGTTTGTGGCTCTTCCCTTCGGGTTAGCCACAGCACCAAGAATCTTTACGAAGGTTCTAGGGTCCCTACTGGCGGTTCTAAGGCCACGGGGCATAGCAGTGGCTCCTTACCTAGACGACATTCTGATACAGGCGTCAAGTTTTCAAATCGCCAAGTCCCATACGGACATTGTTCTGGCCTTTCTGAGGTCTCACGGGTGGAAGGTGAACGAAGAAAAGAGTTCTCTCTCCCCTCTCACAAGAGTTTCCTTCCTAGGAACACTGATAGATTCAGTAGAAATGGAAATTTTTCTGACAGAGGTCAGGTTATCAAAGCTTCTAACTTCCTGCCGTGCTCTTCATTCCACTTCTCGGCCGTCAGTGGCTCAGTGTATGGAAGTAATCGGCCTAATGGTAGCGGCAATGGACATAGTTCCGTTTGCCCGCCTACATCTCAGACCACTGCAACTTTGCATGCTCAATCAGTGGAATGGGGATTACACAGATTTGTCCCCTCTGCTAAATCTGGATCAAGAGACCAGGGATTCTCTTCTCTGGTGGTTATCTCGGGTCCATCTGTCCAGGGGAATGAGTTTCCGCAGGCCAGAGTGGACTTTAGTGATGACAGATGCCAGCCTTCTGGGCTGGGGCGTGTTCTAGAACTCCCTGAAGGCTCAGGGTTCGTGGACTCGGGAGGAAGCCCTCCTTCCGATAAACATTCTGGAACTGAGAGCGATATTCAATGCTCTTCAGGCTTGGCCTCAACTAGCTGCGGTCAGGTTTTCAGTCGGACAATATCACGACTGTAGCCTATATCAACCATCAGTGGGGAACAAGAAGCCCCCTGGCAATGTTGGAGGTTTCAAAGATAATTCTATGGGCAGAGGTTCACTCTTGCCATCTCTCAGCTATCCATATCCCAGGAGTAGAGAACTGTGAGGCGGATTTTCTAAGTCGGCAGACTTTTCATCTGGGGGAGTGGGAGCTCCATCCGGAGGTATTTGCCCAGCTGATTCAACTATGGGGCAAACAAGAACTGGATCTGATGGCGTCTCGTCAGAACGCCAAGCTTCCTTGTTACGGGTCCAGGTCAAGGGGTCCCCAGGCAGCGCTGATAGATGCTCTAGCAGTGCCCTGGTCCTTCAGCCTGGCTTATGTGTTCCCACCATTTCATCTCCTCCCTCGTCTGATTCCCAAGATCAAGCAGGAGAGAGCTTCGGTGATTTTGATAGCACCTGCGTGGCCACGCAGGACTTGGTATGCAGATCTGGTGGACATGTCATCCCTTCCACCATGGTCTCTGCAGCTGAGGCAGGACCTTCTACTCCAAGGTCCTTTCAAACATCCAAATCTAATTTCTCTGCGACTGACTGCTTGGAGATTGAACGCTTGATTTTATCAAAACGTGGTTTCTCAGAGTCGGTCATTGATACCTTAATTCAGGCTCAAAAGCCTGTCACCAGGAAAATCTATCATAAGATATGGTGTAAATATCTTCATTGGTGTGAATCCAAGGGTTACTCATGGAGTAAAGTCAGGATTCCTAGGATATTATTATTTCTCCAAGAAGGATTGGAGAAGGGATTGTCAGCTAGTTCCTTAAAGGGACAGATTTCTGCACAAGCGTCTGGCAGATGTTCCAGACGTCCAGGCGTTTTGTCAGGCTTTAGTTAGAATCAAGCCTGTGTTTAAACCTGTTGCTCCACCATGGAGTTTAAATTTAGTTCTTAAAGTTCTTCAAGGGGTTCCGTTTGCACCTCCTGCATTCCATAGATATCAAGCTTTTATCTTGGAAAGTTCTGTTTGTGGTAGCTATCTCTTCGGCTCGAAGAGTTGCAGAGTTATCTGCTTTACAGTGTGATTCCCCTTATCTGATCTTCCATGCAGATAAGGTAGTTTTGCATACCAAACCTGGGTTTCTTCCTAAGGTGGTATCTAATAAGAATATCAATCAGGAGATTGTTCCGTCACTGTGTCCTAATCCTTCTTCAAAGAAGGAACGTCTATTACACAATCTTGACGTGGTTCGTGCTTTAAAGTTTTATTTACAAGCTACTAAGGATTTTCGTCAAACATCTGCATTGTTTGTTGTCTACTCTGGACAGAGGAGAGGCCAAAAGGCTTCGGCATCTTCTCTTTCTTTTTGGCTGAGAAGCATAATCCGTTTAGCTCATGAGACTGCTGGCCAGCAGCCTCCTCACAGAATTACTGCTCATTCCACTAGAGCGGTAGCTTCCACATGGGCTTTTAAAAATGAGGCCTCTGTTGAACAGATTTGTAAGGCAGCGACTTGGTCTTCGCTTCATACTTTTTTCTAAATTCTACAAATTTGATACTTTTGCTTCCTCGGAGGCTATTTTTGGGAGAAAGGTCTTGCAGGCAGTGGTGCCTTCCGTTTAAGTTCCTGCCTTGTCCCTCCCTCATCCGTGTCCTAAAGCTTTGGTATTGGTATCCCACAAGTAATGGATAAACCCGTGGACTGGATACACCTTACAAGAGAAAATAAAATGTATGCTTACCTGATAAATTTCTTTCTCTTGTGGTGTATCCAGTCCACGGCCCGCCCTGTCACTTTAAGGCAGGTGTTTTTTATTTTTAAACTACAGTCACCACTGCACCCTATAGTTTCTCCTTTTTCTTGCTTGTCTTCGGTCGAATGACTGGGAGTGGCAGTTAGGGGAGGAGCTATATAGACAGCTCTGCTGTGGGTGTCCTCTTGCAACTTCCTGTTGGGAAGGAGAATATCCCACAAGTAATGGATGAACTCGTGGACTGGATACACCACAAGAGAAATTTATCAGTTAAGCATAAATTTTGTTTTTCCATGTCATCTCTATGCGTTTTTATATAGTTTTTTTTTTTTTTCTCTTATCTTATAACTAACTATATGCATATGAAGTTTTGCTAGCCCTACATCCTAGTTGATAAGTTACCTCAGTTAATTTGTCATTAACAAAACTTTGGTTGTGAATAGTTATCTTAATCCTATATATTCGTTTTAAAGGCCATATGGAAGCTTATTTCCCCTTGTAGCGGTAACTTTAACCAATGTGTTTAGTCAATGACTCCAGCACTAAAAATATATTTATCTTCGTATTGAGACTCCCCTGCAAGATCTCATTATTATAACCTTGATATCTGACTGAATTTATATATATATATATATATATATATATATATATATATATTCTTACTCCTGTGATCCGCTGTTGGTTACAGCTGAGCTGTTGATATAGTCCCTTCCACTAATCTATTTAGCTCTATGGGGTCGACAGATATACAAGCATCCCTATAATTATGGATACACTCTATTATATTGTCAAGGGGTTGGAGCATGTTTACAAGTTAGTGCCTATTCCCGAGTGACGGGGTCTAAATATCCAAGAAAGTGGAAGACAGATTTTCATGTATTTTGGTATTTACATATCCGAATCTTGGTTCTTAACCAATATAGGTTTTAACAGTTCTTTTTTAATTCAAGACTGCAGACCCTTTCTTTTTTATAGCTACCATAGCTACATAGTATTATAGATAGCAACATAAATATGTTTTTTAAGCAATTTGGGATAACTATATCTACTAGACGCAACTCATAGTCTGTTACCAAGGTGTGGTTCTTAGTCTTAACAATTGACTTAACATCTTTCAATCCTTACAGAATAATTAGGGGATGTCTAAATTACCCGCTTGAGATAACAGCTTTTCTCTGAGAAAGCGTACTTTCTCAGAACTGGTTGATTAACAACATGTCAGTAGGGAGTAGCGTAAAATAAGACGGAGCAACTATTACAGTGTATATCAGAAGTCAGATTGTTTCCTCTATTAATAACTCAATACTTATTCTATGTTCCATGAGTGAATTGCAACAATTAAATCTTTTTTTGATGTTATACAGGTAGCTATTTCATTTTATAGCTGCTGGCCCTCCTATCATATTCCCCCCCCCCCCAACAACCTAAAAGTACAACCAGAGACTCTAAGCGTGGTTTCCCTTGCAAAACACCGCAATCATTTTTACATATTCTAATATCCTTATGCTTTTAAACCCACTTCTTTAATATATTTCACATGAGCTACTATAAACATGTGTTAATAAACTATATTGTACAGAGAAGTTGACCATACTCAAGTAAATATATAGCTACTGGATAGTAGATTCATATTGAGCTCCATAAAAGATATTTAAATTCTATCTACAAGCTATTATACTCTTCCCAAAGTTTTATATTTAGATTTACTGGAAGCCCAAAAGTGGCTTCAAATAAATATGGGAGACATATACTTAAATTTAAAACAGAGGTTTAGTACATTTACGTTGGTTATCAAAAGCAAATCAGTATGCTTGTTATATAGTGACATTTAAACTATAGTTATGCTATCTATATGATTATAGAACGTACCGACCTGTACCTTTTCAATTTAACTTAACTTTATCTGTAAGGTAACAGATTCAATTATACATTTTTTTTATTCATGTAGATGCAGCTGGTATGATCTCATTTCTACTTTTTCATTGTACTTGTATATCATTTACATTACTGATTGTCTTCTGTACCATATACTAAAACCCAATAAAAAAAGTCACTGTTATTTTGCCACGGTTTCACTGTTAAGAGCCCCTGGCCGCCAACGGCACAGCTAAAACATTTTTAATGAAGTATCTTTTACACCTTTTTAGCCAATAGCCGTGCTAGCATACTGCACTGTGCCAAATGGTTAGCATGGCTTTTGTCTTAGACAGGGCTGACAAACCCAGGAGCCACTGGCTCCTGGAATTTCCCCTCCTTGCTCCTAACTTTTGTGTTATTCTTCATATATCTATATATAGATACCACTATCTGGCTCATAAAAGTACTTCTGGCTCCTAAATATTAAACAGATTTGTCGACCCCTGGGCTAAGAGATGGAAACGTCAACTCATTGAAAAAATTGAGCTGTGCAGTAGGCGGCTGGGGGCTCTTATATTTGGAACATGAATGTAATTGACCCTCTTCTGACTGGCCGAATTTGTCTACAAATTGAATTTTAATCCTGCGATCGTGCATTTTATTGCGAGATTTCAATGATGGGATTGCGTCAGGTGGGGAGTGCCTATGACGCTAGGCATGCCCTCCAGCCCACAATTCTATTCAGGAAGCGCGTTTGGCTTCAGTACAGCCAAACAGCTTGGACGTTCTATGCTGTCTTAATGGTGCTTAAGCCCAGTGCAGTTAGGACAGCATCGAACGTCCTAACGGTGGGAAGGGGTTAAAAAAGGTACCTTAAAGGTTTTGACATAAAATTTACCAATAAAATAATTTAAAAAAGGAGACCCTAAGGGCCCAATTATCAAAAAAATCACAGGCATGGAGAAGTCATGTTAAAACGTGTTTTTTTTTTTTTTTTTTTTTTTTTTTTTTTATTATTATAGTGTAATGTATATTGTAATGTATGTGTCTCCTAAACATGCATAATCCAGCATAGCAAATAAACCTTTCTCAAGATAAAATTTGCCTTTATTAAATTCTTAGAAGAATTTACAGTACTGAGGAACCTTCTTAGATAATCTCACTAGACCAGAGAGCTTTACAGAACCATTTTCAATTTGTTTGCCTGCACTTCCTATTTAAATAATTAGAAAAAGTCTCCTAATCAATAACACAAAAAGTCCCACCACACTAGACTGCCGTTTGACTTAGATTAGGTGATGTGCCATTACTGAGATCAGTGGGTATGTCAGAAAATAAAGCATTTTTATCCGTTGCCATGAGCTGTAGGGTTTGCTGTTCTAAGACATAGCTGGAGAGTGATCTCTTGTGGTGCATATCGATGAGTCCTTTTTCAGACAACAGATGAGTAGCATATAACGTATCTTTTGCAAGTGCAGGCAGCAAGCACAATGGCAGAGGTAAGAGTTCTGATGCAAAAGGTTCTTGGCGCTGCTGCGGATCCTGCTCCTTAACGGAAACAAAATATATATATATTTATTTATGCAGCACTACAGCATTTGTGGCTTGTTTTTAATCTGGGGCTCCAGATCCTTTATCTGATTGAGAGGCCTCATCTTTGCGAGGGAGTAAGATTCAGTACTTGCCAGGTCATAATGGAGTAAATCGGCTTTTGATTGCCATCTCTCTTACATAGTAGCAAATTCTCCAACCGTGCGTAGATGAGGTTTTACCGCCATGATTATTGAAAGATATGATATTGCCGAAAGACTGTATACACAGGTTGTAAGTGTAGGCTTCAGGCCCTGTTTGCCCAATCCTCAGCACATGAATCATAAAAACAGCAAATATAAGTTTACTTTAAGAGCTGATAAGCTCATCAAGTTGGGAGCCCGCTTATAGCCCTCATAACCATCAACACTCTAAATCGGTCACCCACAGGAAACACAACTATCCAGAGTAAGAAGATCCATTTCTAAGGTTCCAGTAATACCACACTTCCTCGTTGGCTTCCTTGGTACCAAGAGACCCGGATGCGACTCATACATAGTGTATATGTGTTGGATTTTGATTTTAATTTCTATCCATGGGGGAACACCTACTTTCCAATATTTTGCTATACACGATTTCATTACCGTACATAAAATTCTAATAAAACCATTAATGCGTCTATTGTATCTCTGAATATATTCATGAAGTTATGCTTGGGTAATAGTAAGCTGTATGTGATCATCCAACAAGTGGCTAAGCATAGAGGAAAGTAATCTCCAAATATTTTGTATTTCCCCACATTCCCATCACATATGTTTATATGTACCTATTTCCTTACAACCCCTGTAACATAACCTGTAATTGTTTTGGGTCATATGCGATGTTCAGAGGGGTCAGGTACCATTTAAATATAGTTTTAAGGGAATTCTTTTTTAGATCTGCTCTCAAGAGACCCCTAGAGTCCAAATTGAATATATTGTCCCATGTTTCTTTGCCCAGGGAGAGCTCTAGCTCCGTTTCCCATCTAAGCATAACTGAGTTTTTGGATGTGTCTCCGTTTTTTTGTAGAGCTATATATAATCTAGTTATAACGTGTTTAGGTCTGGTATGTACTGCATAGATAAGTTTCAAAATGGTTTTAGTCTTGCATGCACATGTCTTAAAGGGACAGTTGAATGTAAAATTGGTTTTTATATGAATGTATTTCCAATGACTTGTTATACCAGCTGGAGAGTATAAAATGTATGAGAAATTGCATTTTTCAGTTTATTTGTGTATATGAAGTAGCTGGTTTTGTGTTTTTAAACCACAGCCTATTACAATGGGTTGAGCTTCAGGTAATATATCTCATTATGTTATCACTTAGTGTACACACACTTGATTCCTTATCTTTTATATTTGTCTAGAAAACCAAAGCTCAATACTTAGAGAGAACAATGGAAAATTATCATTTTATTACTTAACTATCCTGCACCCCACTGGGAGTGTAATCTCTTCTTCTGGCTCAATAGCATATACTCCAGTATAGAAACTTTCAGTATAGGTTGGGATACCACAGGCTAAATCAGCTATTTAAAATGCCAAAATAGGCGTAAAGGAGCTAATTGTAAACAATTTAAAACACACAGCAGGTAAAATGAATCATTGGGAACAATTTAAAGGGGAGAAAATGTTTGGGTAAACTGTCCTTTTAATATATTTATTTAGTGAGAAGAATATTTGCAGGTATAAATACCAATGCATCTCAACTGGGGATATTTTTTCCTGTAATTGGGAGAATGTCATTATTTTATTGTGTACTAGAAGATCTGTCACGCGATATAGGCCTTTATTTTCCCATTTAGCAATTCCACTCCAAAACTCCCTACCCAGCAGATATCTGATTGGCAGAAGGGTAGATCCGACTGGCCACAGTCCCCTTTTTTCAAAGAAAATTCAGACCAGATATACCTTGTGGTATCTGTCACAGGAGACCCACCCCTTTTTGGTTGACAAGATAATGACTTTGAGTCCCAATTGATTGTATCATGTGCATCCCATCACCCCATATCTGACTCCATTTTAATCCAACTTGCATCCCTTTTTGATCTGCAAATTAAAGCATCTTGAGCCAATCTATAGTATTCCAGTAAATTAGGTATTCCCAATCCTCCTAAGGATCTGTGCTTTGTCATTATTGTATTGGATATTCTAGCTGTTTTTCCCCTCTAATAAATGTCAAAATTTCAGACTGTATGGCTGTCAATTCAGGAATTATGATTTTAATTGGGAGGGATCTAAAAAGATAGAGAAGTTACATCTTCTCCATTTTTGAAGATCTTTCCTAACAGACCTGTAGAGTGGGGTGTAATTAAATTTATATAGATGCTGTGTTTGGGCTGTTAAATGTATTCCTAAATATATTAGGGACTGTTTGTCTTGCTGAAAGTTAAAATTAATATCTAGTCATTTTTTAGTTTGGGGGGGGGGATTTCTATAGGTAACATTTCGCATTTATCTAGATTTACACAATATCCTGATATCTTAGAGAATTTATCCAGGAGCTCATGTAAGTTAGGTAAAGATATGAGTGGCTTGGTAATGGTGAGTAAGATATCGTCTGCAAAAAGGGTCTGTTTATATTCCAAATCCTTTATCACTACCCGCCGAGATATCTGGGTTGGATCTAATTCTGGCCGCCAACGGTACGTTGCACAGCGTGAACAGAAGAGGGGACAAAGGGCCGCTTGTCTCATTCCATTTAAAATTGGGAACGATTTAGACTTATAACCCACCGACACTTGTGCGTATGGCGAGTCATATATTGCCCTTAAGGTGTTAATGAATGGGCCATCAAAATTCATGTGAGGCAAAGTCATCTGCATGTATTGCCAGTTTACCCTATCAAACGCCTTCTCCGCATCCCGTGATAGGAGCAGAGAAGGCGTTTACGACTCATTCAGAAAGTGTATAATATTTAATAGGCGTCTTATATTATCGGGGGCCTCTCTATCCTTAATAAAAAAAAATGATTCCAATGAATCCGGTCGGGCAGAGTATTTATTTTTAAGCCTATAGGCTAAAATTTTAGTAAAAATCTTTAAGTCCTGATTGATGAGGGAAATTGGGCGGTAATTGGCGCACTTTTTAGGTCTTTACCTGCTTTAGGTATGACTACAATCTTGACCTGCAGTAATTCAGTATGAATTGTATATCCCTCCATGATATAGTTGCAAAATTTGGTTAAATGAGGTATAAGGATATCCCTAAATGATTTGTAGTATTCCCAATGAAAGCCATCAGGAACCACCGCCTTTCCTAGTTTAAGAGTTTTAACGACCAATACCACTTCTATTTTTGTTACAGGGGAATTCAGGACTTTTTTGTCCTCTTCCGAAAGATGCTAGGGGGTATCTCCCTTCCGTATCCG
This sequence comes from Bombina bombina, assembly GCF_027579735.1. Taxonomy (NCBI): domain Eukaryota; kingdom Metazoa; phylum Chordata; class Amphibia; order Anura; family Bombinatoridae; genus Bombina; species Bombina bombina. The sequence goes on from NC_069501.1 coordinate 1,219,313,118, forward strand.
CTATTGTGGATTTATGAATAAAATTAATCGAGTAGTGAATGAGAATGGACACCCCTCATTTTAGTATCAGCTGTAGCGTGATAATCTCTGGTAAAGCATCTGGCCCAATACTGGGGAATTCAATCTTACACAAAATGAGTTTCCTGTAGAAACGGTGTATTTTTTTTAAGAGCATTGTAAAGGGACACTGAACCCAATTTTTTTCTTTTGTGATTTAGATAGAGCATGCAACTTTCTAATTTACTCCTAATATCAATTTTTCTTCGTTCTCTTGCTATCTTTATTTGAAAAAGGCATCTAAGCTTTGGTTCAGACCTCTGGACAGCACTTTTTTTTTATTGGTGGATGAATTTATCCACCAATCGGCAAGAACAACCCAGGTTGATCACCAAAAATGGGCCGGCATCTAAACTTACATTCTTGCATTTTAAATAAAGATACCAAGAGAATTAAGAAAATTTGATAATAGGATTAAATTAGAAAATATCTTAAAATGTCATGCTCTATCTGAATCGTAAAAGAAAAAATTTGGGTTCAGTGACCCTTTAACCCCTTAATGACAACTGACGTACCAGGTACGTCATGCATTAACTAACAGTTAATGACAATAGACGTACCTGGTACGTCAGTTGTCTAAGAGAGTGCTGGAAGCGATCGCAATCGCTTCCAGCAGCTCTCAGGGTATTGCAGTGATGCCTCCATATGGAGGCATCCTGCAATACCTTTTCAGAAGACTCAGATGCAGAGAGAGCCACTCTGTGGCCCTCTCTGCACCGGTAGCGATGGTGCCGGTTCGTTGGTGGGTGGGAGCACATCAGGGAGGCGGGTGGGCGGCCCATCGCTACCCAGCATCCGGTTCCTGTAAGTGCTATGTGCACGCCGGGTACCGATTACATGGCCACTGACACCAATGAGAAAGGAAGGGGGGACAAAAATGAATGAAAAATAAATAAATATATAAGGATCTGGGAGGGGGAGGGGGTTGGGGTATTGTGGGGGGCTGCTACACTACAGAAAACATTAAAAATGGCAAAAAATTGCAAAAAACACTTGTTTTGGGGGCAAATTGGGTACTGGCAGACAGCTGCCAGTACCCAAGATGGCGGCAATTAGGTAGGGGAGAGGGTTAGAGAGCTGGGGGGGGATCATGGAGGTTGGGGCTAAGGCAGGGGTCCATCACAGCTAAAACATTTTAATTTTTTTTATTAAAAAAAAGAAAAACTCCTTTTATTTAGTACTGGCAGACTTTCTGCCAGTACTTAAGATGGCGGGGACAATTGTGGGGTGGGGGAGGGAAGAGAACTGTTTGGGAGGGATCAGGGGGTGGGATGTGTCAGGTGGGAGGCTGATCTCTACCCTAAAGCTAAAATTAACCCTGCAAGCTCCCTACAACCTACCTAATTAACCCCTTCACTGCTGGGCATAATTTACGTGTGGTGCGCAGCAGCATTTAGTGGCCTTCTAATTACCAAAAAGCAATGCCAAAGCCATATAAGTCTGCTATTTCTGAACAAAGGGGATCCCAAAGAAGCATTTACAACCATTTGTGCCTTAATTGCACAAGCTGTTTGTAAATAATTTCAGTGGGAAACCTAAAGTTTGTGACAAAATTTGTGAAAAAGTGAACTTTTTTTTTTATTTGATGACATTTGGCGGTGAAATGGTGGCATGAAATATACCAAAATGGGCCTAGATCAATACTTTGGGTTGTCTTCTAAAAAAAAATATATACATGTCAAGGGATATTCAGGTATTCCTGACAGATATCAGGGTTCCAATGTAACTAGCGCTAATTTTGAAAAAAGTTGTTTGGAAATAGCAAAGTGCTACTTGTATTTATGGCCCTATAACTTGCAAAAAAAGTAAAGAACATGTAAACATTGGGTATTTCTAAACTCAGGACAAAATTTAGAAACTATTTAGCATAGGTGTTTTTTGGTGATTGTAGATGTGTAACAGATTTTGGGGGTCAAAGTTAGAAAAAGTGTGTTTTTTTTCAATTTTTTCCTCATATTTTTTATATTTTTTTTATAGGAAATTATAAGATATGATGAAAATAATGGTATCTTTAGAAAGTCCATTTAATGGCGAGAAAAACGGTATATAATATGTGTGGGTACAGTAAACGAGTAAGAGGAAAATTACAGCTAAACACAAACACCGCAGAAATGTAAAAATAGCCATTGTCATTAAGGGTAAGAAAATTGAAAAATGGTCCGGTCATTAAGGGGTTAAGCAACTTTCTAATTTACTCCTATTATCAAATTTTCTTCATTCTCTTGGTATGTTTGTTTTTTTGATGAATAACCTGGGTTGTTCTTGCTGATTGGTGGATAAATTCACCCACCAATAAATAAGTTCTGTCCAGGGTTATGAACCAAAAATAGCTTAGATGTCTTCTTTTTCAAATAAAGATAGCAAGAGAACGAGGAAAAATTGATAATAGGAGTAAATTAGAAAGTTGCTTAAAATGGCATACTCTTTCTGAATCACTAAAGAGAAAATTTGGGTTCAGTGTCCCTTCAACCTGTAAGCCCTGCACAAATATTTAGTCTGCACCTTCCTGTCATGTGCTTTAATTACTGGGAGATTTCTGTTGTCTGCAGCAGTGTCATGCGGTTTCCCAAACATCTGATAATCTGAGACTTATGTTTCTAGATGCTGGTAGATACTAAACTGTTACTGTTTAGCTTAGATGGGTCACATGTGACTACACTGCATTTTCAAACCTGTTGTCCAGTCCTTCCAACACCTTTTTAATTTTTTCACTTTATTCGTTTAGATACAACATATGCGCAAATCCTTGAAACAATGTTTGTGTGTAATACATTTTGAGAAAATGTGTTGTCCTGTTCTATGCTGCTGTTTTCAATTTAAAGGAGTAGGCATCCAGAGGGAGGTACTGTTTATGTTCCACATACTGTGTGGGAATCAATTGGATGCTTGGTTGGACCTCAATAGACTTTCTGAGATAATGGAAGCATCCTTCTGTTGCCTAGTGGCTACAGCATCTTAACACCTGTCCGGCTCCCTCTTTAATTTACTTTAACAGGCATCCCTTCAACATGAAATCTATCGAGCACCTTGCTGTCCTCTTGCCACTCCCTTAATATGCAATGGTCTTTCAGACATGTATGTATTGGGTACTTGTAAAGCACGGCTAATCACCCGTAAGGGTCTCAAGGCGCTGCTCATTTTATCGACCTCGGAAAGGTTGAATGGACCTCGCCGGGGATCAAAACTGCAACCATCGGGTTGCTACAGAGCTCAGCCACAATGCATTAGCATGCTGAGCTATCTCACCTTGTTCCTGATCTTCAACATAAGCGGTCTAGGCCCACTGAGATATATGGTTCCAAATTTGGCCTTTGGATGATGTCCTTAAATTACAATCACTTTTTTCCTTCTTTTTGGTGTCAGTATTCACTTGCTTTTGCTCCTGACCCGGTTGGGTGGGGTGACATGGACAAACACACTATTCATCAGGACATCAACTCCCCTCTTTAGCAATTCCTATTTTTTCCCCTGTGATTGTCCCCCCCCCCCCCCCTAGGTTCCTTCTGTCTACTCAGGTTCTCCTTATAATACATCAAACTTCTCTCACAAAAGATGTTCTTGACCCCTCCACTTCGATTCTATATAAGTAGGCTATTTTATATTAAAAACCCACTTACTGTCAACATTTTTCCTAAAAATGTAGGCACTTCTGTGCTGATTTAAACAGAAACTTTAAATAAAACGTAACTGATTTCCAAATTATTATTACTTATTTGTAGAACGCCAGCAGATTCTAGCACTATAAACATAGGCATGATATGCAAGGTAACAACATTTATAGGGATCAAGTGGGTAGAGGGCACTGCCGAGAGTTGCACTGTTGTAAATCAGCTGTTATGAAGAGCTGGGCTCATAGGCTTATATGTTAAAGGGGTTCAAGGGGATAACAAAGGAGGAGAGTAACTGAGGTTAGGGTAGGTTGTATGCATCCCTTAACAGTAGTATCTTTAGGGAGCGCTTGAAATTTTCAAAACTTGGGCAGAGTCTTGTGGAGCGAGGCAGATAGTTCTACAAAATAGGGGCCACTCTGGATAAGTCCTGTAAGAAGTTGTGAGCAGACTTAAAGGGCCATTATACACCAAATTTTTCTTTGCATACATGTTTTGTAGAGCACTGTTTTTCAACCAGTGTGCCGTAGCAGACTAGTGTGCCGTGAGAGATCCTCAGGTGTGCCGCGGCAGACTGACAACAGTACGGGGGTGTCCCTCTTTCAAATTTTGAAATATTGGGAGGTATGTGACTGGCTCATCAGGCATCATTTACAACCATGACATTGAAATTCATTCACAGACAATCATTATGATTGTTTGTGAATGAATGTCAATATGTCATGTATAGTTTGTAGGAGGCATGGCATGACAGCACAGTACAGTGTATGTATATGTGTGTGTGTATATATGTGTATATATATATATATATATATATATATATATATATCAGTAAAGTAAAGTTAACTGCAACATCCAGAAATGTCCAAAGAAAAATATTTAAACTTTTAAACAAAGTTCTGACTCCGGAGGATAAACGTTCATGAACCAATGGGTTAGCAGAAAAACATATGACAGCTCAAAAACTGATCAAAGTAATGTTGATCCAGCAAAATTCCCCCTATATACGCTCACTGTGCATTAGCGATAAACTGCAGCATATTAATTCACAGCTCTAGAGAACAGCAGGGTTATACATACTTTAACCACACACAGGTATTAGGTAATTATCAGGGGGAAACCGTGTTTCCAGGAGGCACTACCGCCTCAACTCACCACCACACGGGTGCACCGATTAACCTTTCGTCTGGTGTGTGTGATCAGCGTCCCTTAGAAATCAAATCCCCAGAGCTGACTTGATCCAAATGCTGCAGCGTCTTCGGCAGAGCGTCCCACTATGCGGGAGGGGGTGTGTTCCGGTCCTCTCACACCATGTGGTATCCGTGGACCAATCGAAAGGAAGCAAGAAAGAGAAAGTTCAGTGGCACTACCTATTAAGTTAGACTGCCTACACCCTCATTATATTCAGTAGCTCCTAGGCTATTAATTGGGGTACGTGGTGCTGTGTATTAATTTTCTGAACACGAACAAGCGAAGAGTTAAAGACCCTTCTCAGAATACACTCATAGCACTCCTAGTAGGCATGTGTGACGTGAATTAAACTAGATATAACATGGACAACGAATGGTTAGAGAGATCTCATTGGATTAAATAAAATATAACTTTTAATTGTTAACACATAAAAACAGAGTTAAAATCTAGGGATGTGCAGGTTAAAATTGAAAAACTCGTAGTAGAGTGTTGAGATACTGAAATTAATACCTGATTGTAAGATTGTACCAGAGTAATGCTTTAGGTAACGATACCTGAATGTACATATTTCACATAGTGAATGAAAATGAACACTCTTACAGTGGAGTATTATTAAATGTCACCACAGTTAAAGATAAGGTGTACTCCTCTGATGTGCAATCGTGTGGCCCAATATAAATAGTGGTGTTCTTAGATTCTTGTATATTTCAGAAGTGCTCATATATAGGATCAGAGCCCCTTCTGAATTATAAATGTATTCCTATGATAATATATGTTTATACAATCAGTGTGCTTGGTGCATACTTGGGTATCACGTTATCTGCTGGCAAGTATTAAATCAGATCACAAATAGTATTTATTTGAGTAGATATCTAATACATCCTTTGAATTAGTATATAATCTCAACGTATTGTTTTTAGAGTTATCCTGGGTGAAAAACCTTTTATTAACCACTTTAAGTGTAATATTGTGGTTTGTTACTATTCGTTTATCACTTGAAGAAAACCACCTTTTAATAAGTATTGAAGATTGGTCACTAAATGAGGGTCCACATATGTGGCTATTGGTTTGAAACAAGGATTGACTTAAATAGTTAGATATCAAATATTATAATGAAACATTCTGACTGGTGTGAATATTAGTATTGCTGCTGACTTAAGTGTCTAAGATTAGCAGCTATAGCAACATTGCTTTCCCACACCTGTGATAAGTTCTGATAGTATGCAATCAGAGCAGTCTAATATAGAATGACATCCAAATCCTTGCTGATATATAATTCAGTTTCGGTTAGCTGAAATTCAGCGCAAACCATTAGTATCTATATATAGGTAGGTGCAGGCAGAAAGGAGTTAGTGAGTATCAAGTGCATTACGTATCAGCGTTTCTATCTTTCAATATTGATTTCAATTCACTCCATATTTTGTCTGCCTACAGTTGGTGTTATAATTGCCGGCAGTCTTTCTAGATACTTGTAACTGAAAGTTTACCCCTAAATAGTCACCACCTGCGGATACCCTCCTAAGTAGTTGTGGCTCAAAGGCTATACACTGTTATGGCGACCAAACTAATATCGGTGGTTTATCAAGCACCCGGAGGCTCTAAACTGGGTCAAGGCTGAGTACATCATACACAGCTAAGTGTAAGTTAAACGGTTCTGAACCGCCAAAAGTAATGAGTATCAGATTAATATTGCTACTACGAGTAAGCCCTAACAAACACAGGAGCTCCCTGACTCCTCACCAGTTCCCTAACATGTTTCGCCGTTCTCACGGCTTTCTCAAAGGGGGGTGTGTGCGCGCGTCGCGCTAACATTGGCTATTTATGTGTTCAGGAGGCTGATTCTCCTCCCACCTCGGTGACGTCACATATGACGTGAGGTTAGCGTGGATGCCATATGACTGGTAATCATACTCTCGAGGGGTTCCATCACTGAACTTAGATATTGATAAGCTTGATACGTGATATTAACTTATATTAAAGAGGGAACTTATTGCTTCTTATAATAACTTATATAGTTGTACCTATTCCCAATAAATAAATTACATACCTCTGTGTGACTTTATTTTTATATTGTGCCACCAACCTAAATGTGATTGTTTGTGCACTATGTGTTTGTAGTATGTGATCGATCAACTGTTATTATAGCAATGCCTAATCAACAGACATCCAGGATTATTGTGTTAGTTCTATAAATTGTGGTAATCTTTTATTTTAGTGAATCATCTCTTTGGAGATTCGTGATTTATCGTGAAGAAGTGTATTAGCAGTCGATATTTATATACCATGTAAACATACTCTCCTTAGTATTTAAGTGATATATAAAATTATGATATGTGATTCTTGTATAATTTAGAGACATTAATAGTTTCACAGTATGTTTGAATATTGTATTATATTCATTTCTTCTATGGAGTATATATTTCTATTACATTGTTGTAGAGACCTCCAGTAGTCTTACTTAATATGATTGCTGTTCTATACTGAATCATAAGTGAACTATCATAATTTAGTTTAAATTATCCACTGCTTAAAGTGATTTAATCTTTAAGTTTAAATGTGATTGCAACAACAAATGTTGCTGCAATTGGACCTTGTGGGGGGACAATTAAGTGATGGAAAAAGAATAAACTGTGGGTGCTAAAACATAACAACCTAAGGTGTTGCATCACCTTTTAACAATAAAAACGTGAGAAGTGAGTGAATTGTCCTAAATTTATTATTTATATGGGTGTTTGTGTTTTCTTCTCTTATTTAAGCTGATATTGCGAATAAGCCTCTTTGGGTATCTACTAATTACTTGTTATAGTGTTTATATGTGAATCTTAGCTTTATTTAACAATATTATATATTTAAGTAAAGGTTCTTAATGACAAGTATGTAATTAGTTTGTATCTTGTGTCATGATTAATATTCTTATCTGGTTGTGATGGGCTGATATTTCATCTCCCTCCACACATTGGCGATATTATAATTGCTCACTCATCCGAGGTAGTGGGCGAAGTTATTCTGTTCGTTTAACCCTTGGGGATAAACTGAATTTAAGAGGAAAATCCACCTTGTTTCTGCTTTTAAGAGTGCATTTTCTTGGTTACCACTTCTTATTCCCAGATCAATTTTCTGTAGGCCAAAGCATTGCAATTCAGATTGCTTTGACTTATGTGTTAACAGAAAGTGTCTGGCTACGGTTGTAATGGTTTTTCCTGCCTGATTATCTTTATGGGCATTTTTGATGTTTCTTAAGTGCTCTTGTAACCTGGTTCTTATTTTCCTAGTGGTCATCCCAACATAGAATAAATTGCATTTGCATTTTAGAGCATAGACAACCCCTTCAGTATGACAGTTGATATATGCATTTATTTTGTGAGTCTTACCGAATCTATCAGTAACAGTATTGGTTTTTTGCATGTAATTGCAGGTGCTGCAGACTCCGCATTTGAAAGAGCCGTTTTTAAGTTTTGTTTTTGTTCTTTCTCCATGAAAATGGCTTGGACTTATAAGATCTTTTAGATTACGTGATCTCTTATAGCCAACGGCTATCTTGTCATCCAAAAGGCTTCCTAATACCGGGTCTGCTTTCAAGATGTGCCAGTTGTCTTGCAAAATTTTGCAAGACAACTGGCACATCTTGAAAGCAGACCCGGCTATAAGAGATCACGTAATCTAAAAGATCTTATAAGTCCAAGCCATTTTCATGGAGAAAGAACAAAAACAAAACTTAAAAACGGCTCTTTCAAATGCGGAGTCTGCAGCACCTGCAATTACATGCAAAAAACCAATACAGTCAGGAATATGCAGACATTTGTAAAATAATTAAAAGACATTTTTCATTCTTGGCGGCTGACGACAAACTAGAGCATTGTATTGCAGAAGGTTTGCGTTGCTCCTATAGAAAGACAACTACACTTGGTAACGTATTGTCTCCTTCTGTTTTACCCAAGGCTGACCAAGGACAGAGCTCCTGGCTGACCCATAAAGGCATTTTTAAGTGCCTAAATAAATGTAGGGTGTGTGAATATGTATTACAATCAGACAGTGTCAGATCAGAAGTTACCGGAGAGGTTTATTCCATACAATCCTGCCTTAAATGTACCTCAACGTATGTAGTCTATGTTCTAAGTTGCACTATGTGCCATTTACAATACGTTGGGCTCACGACCACTGAGGTAAAAGTACGCATTCGAAATCATTTATCCACAATCCAGGCAGGTGTTGCATCTACTCCTCTGGTGCAACACTTTGCGAAACGTCACCAGAAAAGTGTGGAAACACTTAGGTGGCAGGCCATTGAGAGAGTATTTTGTCCACCTAGAGGGGGTGATAGAGACAGGCTACTACAGAAGAGGGAAATGTTTTGGATTTTCAAATTACAAACACGTGTACCCATGGGTTTAAATTCAGAATATGACCTGATTAACTATTGGGAGTAATTTCTCCAACATAGGTGTGTCCGGTCCACGGCGTCATCCTTACTTGTGGGATATTCTCTTCCCCAACAGGAAATGGCAAAGAGCCCAGCAAAGCTGGTCACATGATCCCTCCTAGGCTCCGCCTTCCACAGTCATTCTCTTTGCCGTTGTACAGGCAACATCTCCACGGAGATGGCTTAGAGTTTTTTAGTGTTTAACTGTAGTTTTTATTATTCAATCAAGAGTTTGTTATTTTAAAATAGTGCTGGTATGTACTATTTACTCTGAAACAGAAAAGAGATGAAGATTTCTGTTTGTAAGAGGAAAATGATTTTAGCAACCGTTACTAAAATCGATGGCTGTTTCCACACAGGACTGTTGAGAGGAATTAACTTCAGTTGGGGGAACAGTGAGCAGACTTTTGCTGCTTGAGGTATGACACATTCTAACAAGACGATGTAATGCTGGAAGCTGTCATTTTCCCTATGGGATCCGGTAAGCCATTTTTATTACAGAAAGAAAAAAAGGGCTTCACAAGGGCTTTTTAAGACTGTAGACATTTTCTGGGCTAAATCGATTTATATATAAACATATTTTATACTCCATAGCCTTGAGGAATTATTTTAATCTTGGGAATTATGTAAAATAACCGGCAGGCACTGTATTGGACACCTTATTCTCTAGGGCAGTGCTTTCCAAACTGTGTGTCGGGACACACTAGTGTGTCGGCAGCAGTGTGTAGGTGTGTCCCAGCTTCAGCACAAATTTTTTTTAAATTTAATTTTTTTTTTTGTAAATTGTTTTTTGGTTTCTGACTTTCCGCCTGCCTGCTATGCATATCACATGGTTGACACGTGATTGATACCTAGTGGGTCACAGATCATCTTAACCTATTGGCACAGCTCAGTGGGAACTGAAATTATTACCATTGGCGGAACATTGGCTCCTGACTGCACGTGTAGTCTCCTTAATTGGCATGTGACTGCAAGTGTAGTCAGTGAGTGGGACAGCAGTGTGCAGCGCGGGCAGTAGTCAGTCGGACTCACAGAGCTCTCAGGGTGGCAGCTTAAACGCTGAGCTGAAGTCAGAAGTCAGTGGGGTTTTTTTTGCAACTAGCTCCCAGTAGTGCATTGCTGCTTCTGCTCTTGATATATGGATAGAAAGTGAAAGCATAAAAATGATTGATGATGAAATATTTTCCGAAACTGTGTTCATCCCATCAACCTCATACAGCCCAATAAAATAGTAAGTAGCTATTGGTGTTATTAAACTTTTTTTTAATTCTTGCACATACATACTGTTACTTGTAAATGCATTTTGTTATTATATAATTTATGTATGTGTCCGTATCTTTTAAAATAAGTTAGTTTAACCTCCTGTTTGCTAGCACAACTGAATTACTGTGTCGCGAAATGATGTAGGTCTACAAAGTGTGTCACCAACATGAAAAGTTTGGAAAGCTCTGCTCTAGGGGCTTTCCCTAATCATAGGCAGAGTCTCATTTTCGCGCCTCTATTGCGCACTTGTTTTTGAGAAGCATGACATGCAGATGCATGTGTGAGGAGCTCTGATACATAGAAAAGACTTTCTGAAGGCGTCATTTGGTATCGTATTCCCCTTTGGGCTTGGTTGGGTCTCAGCAAAGCAGATACCAGGGACTGTAAAGGGGTTAAATATAAGAACGGCTCCGGTTCCGTTATTTTAAGGGTTAAAGCTTCCAAATTTGGTGTGCAATACTTTTAAGGCTTTAAGACACTGTGGTGAAATTTTGGTGAATTTTGAACAATTCCTTCATACTTTTTCGCAATTGCAGTAATAAAGTGTGTTCAGTTTAAAATTTAAAGTGACAGTAACGGTTTATTTTAAAACGTTTTTTGTACTTTGTTATCAAGTTTTTGCCTGTTTAACATGTCTGAACTACCAGATAGACTGTGTTCTGAATGTGGGGAAGCCAAGGTTCCTTCTCATTTAAATAGATGTGATTTATGTGACACAAAATTTAGAGAAAATGATGCCCAAGATGATTCCTCAAGTGAGGGGAGTAAGCATGGTACTGCATCATCCCCTCCTTCGTCTACACCAGTCTTGCCCACACAGGAGGCCCCTAGTACATCTAGCGCGCCAATACTCCTTACTATGCAACAATTAACGGCTGTAATGGATAATTCTATCAAAAACATTTTAGCCAAAATGCCCACTTATCAGCGAAAGCGCGACTGCTCTGTTTTAGAAAATACTGAAGAGCATGAGGACGCTGATGATATTGGTTCTGAAGGGCCCCTACCCCAGTCTGAGGGGGCCAGGGAGGTTTTGTCTGAGGGAGAAATTTCAGATTCAGGGAAAATTTCTCAACAAGCTGAACCTGATGTGATTACATTTAAATTTAAATTGGAACATCTCCGCGCTCTGCTTAAGGAGGTGTTATCCACTCTGGATGATTGTGAGAATTTGGTCATTCCAGAGAAACTATGTAAAATGGACAAGTTCCTAGAGGTCCCGGGGCCCCCCGAAGCTTTTCCTATACCCAAGCGGGTGGCGGACATTGTAAATAAAGAATGGGAAAGGCCCGGTATACCTTTCGTCCCTCCCCCCATATTTAAAAAATTGTTTCCTATGGTCGACCCCAGAAAGGACTTATGGCAGACAGTCCCCAAGGTCGAGGGGGCGGTTTCTACTCTAAACAAACGCACCACTATACCCATAGAAGATAGTTGTGCTTTCAAAGATCCTATGGATAAAAAATTAGAAGGTTTGCTTAAAAAGATGTTTGTTCAGCAAGGTTACCTTCTACAACCAATTTCATGCATTGTTCCTGTCACTACAGCAGCGTGTTTCTGGTTCGATGAGCTAGAAAAGGCGCTCAATAATAATTCTTCTTCTTATGAGGAGATTATGGACAGAATTCATGCTCTCAAATTGGCTAATTCTTTCACCCTAGACGCCACTTTGCAATTGCCTAGGTTAGCGGCGAAAAATTCTGGTTTTGCTATTGTGGCGCGCAGAGCGCTTTGGTTAAAATCTTGGTCAGCGGATGCGTCTTCCAAGAACAAATTGCTTAACATTCCTTTCAAGGGGAAAACGCTGTTTGGCCCTGACTTGAAAGAGATTATCTCTGATATCACTGGGGGCAAGGGCCACGCCCTTCCTCAGGATAGGTCTTTCAAGGCCAAAAATAAACCTAATTTTCGTCCCTTTCGCAGAAACGGACCAGCCCCAAGTGCTACGTCCTCTAAGCAAGAGGGTAATACTTCTCAAGCCAAGCCAGCCTGGAGACCAATGCAAGGCTGGAACAAAGGAAAGCAGGCCAAGAAACCTGCTACCAAGACAGCATGAGATGTTGGCCCCCGATCCGGGACCGGATCTGGTGGGGGGCAGACTCTCTCTCTTCGCTCAGGCTTGGGTAAGAGATGTTCTGGATCCTTGGGCACTAGAAATAGTCTCCCAAGGTTATCTTCTGGAATTCAAGGGGCTTCCCCCAAGGGGGAGGTTCCACAGGTCTCAATTGTCTTCAGACCACATAAAAAGACAGGCATTCTTACATTGTGTAGAAGACCTGTTAAAAATGGGAGTGATTCATCCTGTTCCTTTAGGAGAACAAGGGATGGGGTTCTACTCCAATCTGTTCGTAGTTCCCAAAAAAGAGGGAACATTCAGACCAATCTTAGATCTCAAGATCCTAAACAAGTTTCTCAAGGTTCCATCGTTCAAAATGGAAACCATTCGAACAATTCTTCCTTCCATCCAGGAAGGTCAATTCATGACCACGGTGGATTTAAAGGATGCGTATCTACATATTCCTATCCACGAGGAACATCATCGGTTCCTAAGGTTCGCATTCCTGGACAAGCATTACCAGTTTGTGGCACTTCCGTTCGGATTAGCCACTGCTCCAAGGATTTTCACAAAGGTACTAGGGTCCCTTCTAGCGGTGCTAAGACCAAGGGGCATTGCAGTAGTACCTTACTTGGACGACATTCTGATTCAAGCGTCGTCCCTTCCTCTAGCAAAGGCTCACACGGACATTGTCCTGGCCTTTCTCAGATCTCACGGGTGGAAAGTGAACGTAGAAAAAAGTTCTCTATCTCCGTCAACAAGGGTTCCCTTCTTGGGAACAATAATAGACTCCTTAGAAATGAGGATTTTTCTGACAGAGGCCAGAAAATCAAAACTTCTAAACTCTTGTCAAATACTTCATTCTGTTCCTCTTCCTTCCATAGCGCAGTGCATGGAAGTAATAGGTTTGATGGTAGCGGCAATGGACATAGTTCCTTTTGCGCGAATTCATCTAAGACCATTACAACTGTGCATGCTCAGTCAGTGGAATGGGGACTATACAGACTTGTCTCCGACGATACAAGTAGATCAGAGGACCAGAGATTCACTCCGTTGGTGGCTGTCCCTGGACAACCTGTCACAGGGGATGAGCTTCCGCAGACCAGAGTGGGTCATTGTCACGACCGACGCCAGTCTGGTGGGCTGGGGCGCGGTCTGGGGACCCCTGAAAGCTCAGGGTCTTTGGTCTCGGGAAGAATCTCTTCTCCCGATAAATATTCTGGAACTGAGAGCGATATTCAATGCTCTCAAGGCTTGGCCTCAGCTAGCAAAGGCCAAGTTCATACGGTTTCAATCAGACAACATGACGACTGTTGCGTACATCAACCATCAGGGGGGAACAAGGAGTTCCCTGGCGATGGAAGAAGTGACCAAAATCATTCAAGGGGCGGAGACTCACTCCTGCCACTTGTCTGCAATCCACATCCCAGGAGTGGAAAATTGGGAAGCGGATTTTCTGAGTCGTCAGACATTTCATCCGGGGGAGTGGGAACTCCATCTGGAAATCTTTGCCCAAATTACTCAATTGTGGGGCATTCCAGACATGGATCTGATGGCCTCTCGTCAGAACTTCAAGGTTCCTTGCTACGGGTCCAGATCCAGGGATCCCAAGGCGACTCTAGTAGATGCACTAGTAGCACCTTGGACCTTCAAACTAGCTTATGTATTCCCGCCGTTTCCTCTCATCCCCAGGCTGGTAGCCAGGATCAATCAGGAGAGGGCATCGGTGATCTTGATAGCTCCTGCGTGGCCACGCAGGACTTGGTATGCAGACCTGGTGAATATGTCATCGGCTCCACCATGGAAGCTACCTTTGAGACGAGACCTTCTTGTTCAAGGTCCGTTCGAACATCCGAATCTGGTCTCACTCCAACTGACTGCTTGGAGATTGAACGCTTGATCTTATCAAAGCGAGGGTTCTCAGATTCTGTCATTGATACTCTTGTTCAGGCCAGAAAGCCTGTAACTAGAAAAATTTACCACAAAATATGGAAAAAATATATCTGTTGGTGTGAATCTAAAGGATTCCCTTGGGACAAGGTAAAAATTCCTAAGATTCTATCCTTTCTTCAAGAAGGTTTGGAGAAAGGACTATCTGCAAGTTCCTTGAAGGGACAGATTTCTGCCTTGTCTGTGTTACTTCACAAAAAGCTGGCAGCTGTGCCAGATGTTCAAGCCTTTGTTCAGGCTCTGGTTAGAATCAAGCCTGTTTACAAACCTTTGACTCCTCCTTGGAGTCTCAATTTAGTTCTTTCAGTTCTTCAGGGGGTTCCGTTTGAACCCTTACATTCCGTTGATATTAAGTTATTATCTTGGAAAGTTTTGTTTTTGGTTGCAATTTCTTCTGCTAGAAGAGTTTCAGAATTATCTGCTCTGCAGTGTTCTCCTCCTTATCTGGTGTTCCATGCAGATAAGGTGGTTTTACGTACTAAACCTGGTTTTCTTCCGAAAGTTGTTTCTAACAAAAACATTAACCAGGAGATAGTCGTGCCTTCTTTGTGTCCGAATCCAGTTTCAAAGAAGGAACGTTTGTTGCACAATTTGGATGTTGTTCGTGCTCTAAAATTCTATTTAGATGCTACAAGGGATTTTAGACAAACATCTTCCTTGTTTGTTGTTTATTCTGGTAAAAGGAGAGGTCAAAAAGCAACTTCTACCTCTCTCTCTTTTTGGATTAAAAGCATCATCAGATTGGCTTATGAGACTGCCGGACGGCAGCCTCCTGAAAGAATCACAGCTCATTCCACTAGGGCTGTGGCTTCCACATGGGCCTTCAAGAACGAGGCTTCTGTTGATCAGATATGTAAGGCAGCGACTTGGTCTTCACTGCACACTTTTACTAAATTTTACAAGTTTGATACTTTTGCTTCTTCTGAGGCTATTTTTGGGAGAAAGGTTTTGCAAGCCGTGGTGCCTTCCATCTAGGTGACCTGATTTGCTCCCTCCCTTCATCCGTGTCCTAAAGCTTTGATATTGGTTCCCACAAGTAAGGATGACGCCGTGGACCGGACACACCTATGTTGGAGAAAACAGAATTTATGTTTACCTGATAAATTACTTTCTCCAACGGTGTGTCCGGTCCACGGCCCGCCCTGGTTTTTTTAATCAGGTCTGATAATTTATTTTCTTTAACTACAGTCACCACGGTATCATATGGTTTCTCCTATGCAAATATTCCTCCTTTACGTCGGTCGAATGACTGGGGAAGGCGGAGCCTAGGAGGGATCATGTGACCAGCTTTGCTGGGCTCTTTGCCATTTCCTGTTGGGGAAGAGAATATCCCACAAGTAAGGATGACGCCGTGGACCGGACACACCGTTGGAGAAAGTAATTTATCAGGTAAACATAAATTCTGTTGTCCCTTCCCTCTTGTGTGGTGGTCTGTTCTCATTTACCCACTAACACTATTGCAATCTATTATGCAGTTATTGGGTACACACTGTACACTCTTTTCATGATGCTAATATAATACACCATTACTATTATGCGTCCTAGTGTTTCTATTTGCTTAAGGTATAAACATTTCCTATTATGCGCCCCTGGTTCCCTGCTCTATGTATTATGCATTATTAAGGGTGCATATATATAATTAAATCGAATATGCGCCCGTTAAGCAGACTAATCAATTATTTATTATTTATCTCAACCCGGGTTTACCACATAATTCTAATGATGGCTAAACATCTTTCCAAAGTCCTTTTCTGCTGACACTCTAAAGTCCTCAGCACTTCAGTCACTACATAGTATGCAGTATTATCATCATGTATTATATTGACTTTTTTCTTTGTTCTTTCTCTAAAAATTCTTTCTTGTAGCAAATGATGTTACATTATTTAAGTATTCTATATGCTGATATTTTAGTTTAGTTTTCTGATATTCTAGTTTTGTAATATCTGGTGTTTAAGAAGTATATTTTTGCACTACATAAACTGTATGCTGGTGAGATTAACTATGTTGATGACAATCCTATGAAATTATGAAATTATATAATGAATTGCAATGTCTTAATATTGAACATTGTTTATCAAGTTCATATTGAATCTATTTTTCCCAGCGCAAATAATGTATTTATGTACTACAGTTTATTAAGTACTAGTCTGTTTAAGTTCTTAGATGGGCAATGCACATATATATGTATGTAAATTAAAGTGGGTTCCCATAGGGTTAACCTCCACACAACATGCTCTTTATTTTAACCAATCAATGAGATCCTGTTGCTTTTTAAGAAACACAGGTGCACAGTCCTTTAGCTATGATTACGGCCTGAGGGCCGAAACATGTTAGCGGACATTCGTGTTGTTGTGTGCTTGTGCTGACCCCTGGAATGCTTTTATGTTTTGCACAATAAAGATGAAGTTTTATCCATATCGACCGTTGTCTGCATAATCCTTTTCTTGGATATATATATATATATATATCGAAGCCAAACAAGGAAACACAAACCCCTAGGGTGTCCGTTACTTGCGAGGTTATATATCTCATCTTCTTATCAATAGTAATAAAACCGACTTGGCACTGGATGTGTGCTCTCTTACCCTTCACCTCAGACAATTCCGAGAATAGAGGGACCGCGCTGTCTTTACAGGCAAACTGCTCCTCGGTGCCCTCCGCCTCCCTCGGCGTCTCTAGCCGGAAGTACTCCACAGGTGGCCCGGCGATTCCTGGTGACGTCAATGTCGGTTAGGGGTTTATTTTCTTGTTAAGAGATATAAACAATGTAGAGGATCCATTTATAGAGCACATCTGGGAGTGTTCTTGTAACAATGTATAGTTTGGCTTGTTTTTTAATAAACATTGTGCTGATTTTCAGATTTCTAACCAAGCCCCACAGTGTCAGAAGTAGATGCGCTTTTCCAGTCTACTGCTGGCTTCTGTTTGTATAATCCGTATTTTCATATGCGGGGGGGGGGGGGGGGGGGGGGCAATTTAGCCACTTTCCCTTGGTGTTCCTGCTTATCTAATCAACAGTGCTAAACTTGGAGCTTCTAAGTTTTTAAAAGGTTTCATACTGATTTTTTTTTAGATTAGTATCTGTTCATATTATTCTTTATAGTAGTGTCTATATTGCATGCAGTTATATGAAAATTGGTGTATACTGTCCCTTGACGGGGACGGGAGGGAGAGTATCTGGAGACAAGGTCTGAGATATTGGAGAGCAGTGCAATTGAGGGCCTTGTATATCAGAGTCAAATAAATTCTGTTTCAGAAATAAACCACTAAAAACTAATTTTATTAGATCAAAGAAAAGCATATTAAAACAAATCCAACTAACTTTTTCTTTGTTAAATTATAGTATAAGTTTTATATTAAGACTCTGATCAGTCATGAAGGACGTTAGTTTGTGTGGTAGAAATTTCTCCGTACTCAAGCATTTAAATCTGAAATAAAAATCTTTCACATAGCATATTTACATAAAATATGTAATGTTGTCAGTATTTTGTGCATGAATACATTTTTTTAATACTATTCGCGATTTAATAACCTTTGCTAGCTGTTGGTTATTCCAGAACTATCAATCTTGATTTTAGGCATGTTTAATTTCTGTTGGTGATTGACTCTGTGTTTTATATTCACTGCTCATGCACCCCGAATTAGAAACTCCATTCTTTACAATCTTTATTATCCATCATGTCTGTAGCTTTTAAAAAAAAGTTTTTGTAAGAAGCTGTTTGGCCTGGGACCAACTGAAGTGTCTGCAAGGCTATACCAAGGATTCCTAAGTGCCATGTTTACTGTGGGGAACATTTCTAAGATATTATTAGGCACATTGTTTTGTTGAGCACTTGTGACTTGCTATTTTGTGTAAGGTGCAGTGTTTGATACAAGAGTTGCAAAATAAATTATGAATCAATCTCCAAAATTAATAATGCCTGCTGGAATATTAATATAAAGCGACTCGGTTTACCATGAAAATGATGTACACTATATGGCCAAAAGTATGTGGAAACCTGACTATCACACCTATATTTGCTTGTTAGACATCCCTTTCCAAGACCAAGGGCATATACAGTATGTAGCTCTATCAGCCACTCTTCTGGGAAGGCTTTCCTCAAGATTTTTGAGTGTGTCTGGGAATTTGTACACGTTCAGCCAAAAGAGCATTTGTGAGGTCAGGCATTGATGCTGGACAGAAAGATCTGACTCATAATCGGCTTTCCAATTAATTACAAAGGTGTTTAATTGAGTTAAGGTCAGGGTTCTGTGCAGGCCACTCAAGTTCCTCCACACCAAAGTTGTCAAACCATGCCTTTATTGACCTCACTTTGTGAAAGGGCCTTACCCATTCTGTTTCCACAAAGTTCGAAGCACCCAATTTTCTAAAATGTCTTTGTATTCTATATCATTAACATTACCCTTCACTGGTACTAAGGGGTCTAGCCCAGATCCTGAAAATCAGCCTAAGACCATTATCCGTCCTCTCAATTCTAGTAGGTACTGTTCTCCTGCCATCCGCCACACCCAGATTCTTTTGTCAGACTGGAACTAAGGGGTCTAACCCAGGCCCTGAAAATCAGCCTCAGACCATAATCCCTCCTCCACCAATTCCAGTATGTACCGTTCTCCTTGCATACGCCACACCCAAATTCTTCTGTCAGACTGAAACAAAGGGGTCTAATCCAGGCCCTGAAAATCAGCCTCAGACCATAATCCCTCCTCCACCAATTCCAGTATGTACCGTTCTCCTTGCATCCGCCACACCCAAATTCTTCTGTCAGACTGAAACAAAGGGGTCTAATCCAGGCCCTGAAAATCAGCCCCAGACCATAATCCCTCCTCCACCAGTTCTAGTAGGTAATGTTCTTCTGGCATCTGCAACATCCAGATTTTTTTCATCAGACTGTCAGATAGTAAAGCATGATTCCTCACTCCAGAGAAAATGCTTCCACCACCCCAGCTGACGCTTGGCATTGCACATGTTGGTGTGAGGCTTGTGTACAACTGCTCAGCCGTGGGAATCCATTTTTTGAAGCTCCCAACACACAGTTCTTGTGTTAATGTTGCTCCCAGAAGTAGTTTAGAACTCTGTTTTAAGTTATGCAACAGATGATGGGGTAAGCACTTTAGCTGGGCTATTGTTCCTAGAAACCTCCACCCCACAGTAAAAGCGCTTACAGCTGACCAGGACAGATTTAGTAGAGCAGTAATTTCATGAACTGACTTGTGGCATGCTATGACAGTTCCATGTTAATTCATTGAGCTCTGCAATGTGACCCATTGTACTGCCAGTTTGTGTCCATTAAGCTTTCATGGGTATTTGCTTTATATTCTCACCTGTTAGAAATGGATGTGGCTGAAACACCTGAACTCCATAATTAGTAGGGGTGTACACATACGTTTAGCCATATAATGTACATTTTATTACATAAGGCTTATGAGATATCTCTTTAAAAAAAACTTTACAAACATTAAATCTAGAAATATTAAACGCAGAGAAACAGTTAAGTGTTCCTTAAACATGTGTATGTATAGATCCTATTTTGTATAAATATTTAAAATTATTTTCCATGGGGAATTCAAATACCTAGAATTATACATAAAAAAAGATAGTCCAAACAGTTTTATGAATTAAACGTCCAAAAAAGTGCATCAAATCCATATTAGAAGCACAATAATACCATGGATCTTATATAAATTTCATGCAACTTTCAGTAAACAATAAGAAATAGTAAAGCTTTCAAATTTCCTATGGCAGAATCAATCTGGATCTTTTTAGACGGACAGTTATTAAAAGGCTAAGGGCTCGTTTTATCAAGCTTGGGCGTACAGGGGTGTACATATGCGCCCCTGTCCATCCCAGCTTGCCTCTGGTGGACAGCCATCCGCTGCCGGAATTCAGCATTGCACAAGAGCGATATTTTACCCTCTTGTGCAACACCGCCCCCTGCCTGCGCACAGCCAATCACGCGTGAGCAGCAGCTGTCGATCTCCTCAGCCGCTGCTTGATGAATACTGACTGCAGGTTCTCTTGTGAGAACCTGCAGTTGTTCTCGTAGGGGGGCGACCAGCTTGATGAATCGAGCCCCAATTGTTATTTTAATATGTGAACCAAGCCACTTTAGAGCAATTTGAAATGTTTTTATGAGACACAAACCTTTCAAAACCCAAAAAGTGTCCTTCATCCTGGTATCCGAGTGGAGAATTTACCATCAGCAAATGTAATCTGTTTTAACAAAAAGTATCTCGATTTTAAATGCTTTATGCTACATTTTTAAAGGTAAACACAAAAAATGCTAGATAGAATCATACATTCAAAGTAAAGATTAGCCTGAGATGATTATGCTGATACATATTTTTTTTTTTTTTTACTTATTGGTTGTTTAACCATTTCACTGCTAAACCTTTTCTCATCCCTGTGCTAAACTGATTTTGAGCCCCCCCCCCCCCGATGGTTACATTTAAACACTATTGCAAGTCGTATTTCACTGAGTGACACAGCACTGCTGTTCCCAAGCTGTGTAATCTGCAATGCTGATTGGATCAGAGACAGTTTCTGTTCTGGACCAGCAGTGCTCTGTGGATCCTAAGCAGTATTTTAATTACCACAAAGTGGTTAAACACATAGAGGTGCAGGTCTAATAAATTAGAGTATGTGATATTTCAACTGTAATGGCCCATTAAGTTCTAGATTTCCTCATGTCTGCATTTTCATAATGTGTAGGGGTTAGTTTGGTGCTAACTAGTGATAGTGAAATCAGCAAAATGTGAGTTTATACAGGGCTGGAATATTTCATAGTTCTTAGACTAGCTCAAAATTTCAAAGGGCTAATCTGAAATGTTCCCCTATAATGTGAAGCTTCCCAATATCATTCATTATTTTGCCTTATTTTTTTGCAGAGCCGAGGAAGATTGAGATTTCACTACCCTTGCACTTTGAGCACACCATTCATGTTGGCTTCAATGTCGTCACCGGAGAGTTTACCGTAAGTTGTCTTCTAACTGCCAGATATGAATTTTAGATAAGAAATATTTGAAAAAGTGCTTCCGCAAATTACTCCTGAAGCTAATACCCTTCAGCTTGAGCCCTTGTGCTTGAATTCTTCTTTTTTATTAAAAATACTTACAGCCTCAGCTTTACTAACCCTCTTATAGGACCAGTAAATATATACAATAGATTTGCATAATGAACACGTACATTATAAAAAGACAATCCAATAGCCCTTAGTCCTAACTTTTTACAATTTTTAAAGTTACGTCTATTTTCACTCCCCCTGTACCATGTGACAGCCATCAGCCAATCACAAATGCATATACGCTTATTCTGTGAATTCTTGCACATGCTCCATAGGAGCTGGTGACGCAAAATGTGCACAGTCTTTTTATATTTACACTTTTTGTTAATGGAAGTTAATTGGAAAGTTGTTTAAAATTGCTAGGCTATCTGAATCGTGAAAGTTTTTAATTTTGACTTGAGTGTCCCTTTAACCCCTTGAGTGCTAATGACAGCTCTAAGCCGTCACAGATTGTCTCGGTCAGGTGCTGACGGCTCAGAGCCGTCACTAGCACTCTCCTACTTTCGAGGGAAATCTGGGGGCTCCCACTGGTTCCTACCCCGGCGATCAAGCCTGCATAGTGACAGGCATTGCCGGGGCTTCACGTTATGCGCGGTGACGTCACACGCAATGACGTGATGACGTCACCGCACAACTTTATTTAACATTAACAATGTTAAATATAGGAGCAGGGGGCATGCTGCTTAGAAGCCTGTATCTTGGGCATATAAGCAGCTACAGACCCCCAAGACCCACCGTTGGAAAGGTAATCGCCTAACCTTTCCAACAGTGTAAGTCCTGAAATAATAGAAAAGTAAAAAAAAAAATATTTTTAAAAATATAAAATAAAAAAAAACCTTTAAAAAACCTTGGCACCCATGTGGGAAAGTGCTTTGCACTCAAATGGTTAATATATACTATATACTCTTTCCCTTCTAGCTTAAAGAACTAGAATTATATTAAGGGGCTTAAATATTCCAGCACAAGAGGCCATTGGAGGGTAATAGGTTCAGGAGTAATTTGGGGAAGCACTTCTTCACAGAAAGGGTGGTTGATTCTTGGGAAAAAACCCTTTAATTAGAGGTAGTAAAATTCAAGAATATCTAGGATTAGCATAAGGATATCCTACAGATTAGATAAATATATGCTTTTAGGAAATTTGGGGCAGACTTGTTGGGCCTATTGGTTCTTATCTGTTAAAAAGACGTTAAAGGGGTATGAAGCCCAAATGTTTTCTGTAATGATTCAGATAGAACATACGATTTTAAACCACTTTTCACTTTACTTCTATTATCTAATTTGCTTCATTCTTTTTATATCCTTTGCTAAAAGCATATCTAAATAGGCTCAGTGGTTGCAGATTGATGCCTCGTGTGATTGGCTCACCCATGTGCATCACTATTTCTTCAAAAAAGAATGTCTGAAGAATGAAGTAAATTGGAAAGTTGTTTAAAATTGTATTCTCTATCTGAATCATGAAAGAAACATTTTGGGTTTCTTGTCCCTTTAAATGTTACTAAAGGTATTGAAAGAACAGATAAGTTGCAAAATTTTAGCATGAATTGATTTCATGATAATTTTGTAATATTATTAGCTAATTTTAGCTTAATATTGGCTTAAGTTTTATCCAGATAGTCAGTTGTGGTCAGTAACATAACCAGTAAATAGGTCTTGGGGCGAACACTTATTAATAATAAAAAATATATATAATATTGAGATAGGTATATACAGATATGAGCTTGTAATAAACTGGTCTGTTTACCTGTGCAGGGAATGCCCGAGCAGTGGGCCAGACTTCTGCAAACCTCAAACATCACCATATCTGAACAGAAGAAGAACCCTCAGGCCGTATTGGATGTGCTGGAGTTTTACAACTCGAAGAAAACGTCTAACAGCCAGAAGTATATGAGCTTCACAGGTAAGCAGAATGTTAGCTCTTTGTATTCCTAGATTGTAAGTTCCCACAGGAATAGGGCCTTCGATTCCTCCTGTATGTGTTTGTAAATTTTGTCCTGTCTCTTAGTCTTAGAAGTTTTATACTATTGTTTTATTTAAATGATCTGTATCCATGGACAGCGCTGCGGAATATGATGGCGCTTCATAAATAAAGTATAATAATAATAAAATATTGTGAGTGGTGGGAGGTGGAGTTATGTTACCACAACATATGCTTCACTATAACACAATGATCTGACCAAGGTCTTTTAATGATTACTGCAGTGAGCATTACTTGTTGCATAGCCAGATTCAAAATTTAAAGTACATTGTACTCAAAACCATATGGATGATATGAAATCATTCGTATTAGTTGTTGTGTACTTCTTACTAATGCTCATTGGTTGAGCATTATTTCCTTCTAATGCGCGTTGGCTGATTGGTACTCAAGTGCGTTGTACAATATGCAGTCACTGAGAATAAGTAGAAAGTACGCAACTAAAACTGCTGTATTTGTTTCTATTTAAACAGTTTTTTATTTACATTTTTTTTTTTTTTTTACTCTCTCTCCCACCTGCCTCCCCAACAAAAAAAAAATCGCCTTGCTCTTTTGTGTGGAAACTTTTTGATAACAATGCCCCTTTAAGTGTTTTATTTGGCAGACACATACATCTTACTATAGTTTGGTATGAGAGTTGTTGAGTATCCGGGAACTTGTGTCAGCAGTTTCCTTATTCAGTTAATACTTCGACCTCTCTGATAAGCTGCTTGCCTTTTGTGCACAAGGGATTTATACAAGCAACACAATTGTTTCTAATTGTTTCCTATGAGTCATGAACATCCTCACTATGTGCACCCTGGGCTGCGCTTTGGCAAGCCTCACACATTGTTTGGGTTGGCTGCTTTTTCTGAAGCAGTTTGCTACTGTGATTACTCAGCAGGCTTTGTGCATTGGGTACTGTAATTGTCAACATTCAGTTCATCACTCTGAGATTTCAGACCAAAGTATATCTTTACTGATTTACAGCAACACATTGAAAACCTAAAACTTTATTAGTCATGTCTGTATTCAATTAAAAAAACATATCCATAGAAGGCCATATTAACAACAAACAGAAATAATCTTTCTCAACCCATTCATTTTCATACAGTTCTATCTATAAAATAATTCACAATGAGTGCACATGATATGTAATTGTATGTGATATCACGAGAAGTGTCTGCTGCAGAATTGAATTTAGGTCTCTGTAGAGCTCTGCAGATTCTTTTTACTATGTCCCATGGTCAGGAAAGCAGACACTTGTTGAGAATATAGACAACTTGAATGCAACATGTGACAAGTATTCTGTGCTGGGTATATAATGTAAATGGATATAGCATACCTAGTACTTATGTATGTTTGTTTCTGGATTATCAAAAATCATTGATTAATTCACTAGATAACGCTTAAAGGGACATTTATAGTTAAAACACTGCTTTACATTAATGGAACTACTTATTTTGACTAACTGTTTTACTATTTAAGGTTAACAACTACATAAAATAAACAAACTTTTCCCAAACTATTCTCTTGAAGTGAGGTTCAATGCGGACGCAACCTTGTATTCGCCTAGCACGGATCCATTGCGCTCATGAGAACGCACTTCCATAGGCTCCAATGGGAGCCTCATTCTCATGCTGTGAGACACGGCATGAGAACTAGCGCAGGGAAGGGGCTAAGTCGCGCAGCAATAGGCAGCAAATATAAATATATATGTAATTAAATATATACATATATTTGTATGTGTTCACACACATATGAACACATAAATATATATGTATATAAGCATATACATATATATTTACAGGGAAAAACAGATCCCATAAACCTCAATGTAAAGGCACATTTCAGTGCCGTTTCTTTTTTTATTCCAACACCCCACAGCCGACAACTTTAGCCCCCAAAAACTGCCTAGTGCAGTAATAAAAAAAAGATGCTACAATTTTTTGTTTTTGAAAAGGCACACTACACTTTTTTGGGGGGCAGTTGGGGCACTTTTAAAACATTAACCAGAGGTCTGACCTTTGGTTAATTTTTTGAGCGCTAATTGCTACCGCAAACTCGCTTGTAATGGCTGGTTATTTATCGTGCCCTCACAAACAAGCAAATTTGCAGTTTACGGGCGCGCTATAAATTAGCGCTCCACTTGTAATCTCTAGCCCTATGTGTTTAATCCCTTTGTGGAGTTAAAGTACCCTTCAGAGATGCAAGTATTTCAGCTCACAAGCAGAAAACTGTCAGCCAATCAGAAGCCGCTCTCTGGCTGGGTTCTGTCTAGGAGCTGCAATGCATGTGGCCCCTGAGCAGGTTTAACCTATATGTTTGACCACTTTGTGTATAACTGACCCTAGTTTACTTAATACCCACAAACTACATGTTCTAACAAATTAAGGCATGCCATTGTTGCACTGTGTTGCTATATCATAACATATCACCAAGGGGCGAGATTACATATGTGGCGCAGGCTTCCGTGCAAGAGCTGAAACCCGTGCCACCCGTAATTTCACCTCGCACATCGCACTATTACATATAGGGCGCCGGCAGTTCATAAAGTGCCGTAAGTCGGATAAATTAGCGATGTCCAGAAATGAGCGTAAATACAAATTTCTGGAGTCACCAGTGACTTCTGGCACTTCAGAAACTGCCTGCGCCTAAGAGAAAAAAAAATATAAAAACAGTCTAACACGCCTCCCAAAAATAAGCCCGACACGTAAAACCCCTATATGCGCCATCGAACCCACATGGGAACTAATAAAAGTATTAACCCCTAAACCGACACCCCCCACAACGCAATATACGTAATTAAACTAATAACCCCTAATCCGCCATTAACCCACAATGCAAACTACCTATTAAAGTATTAACCCCTAAACCGCCAAAGCCCACAACGCAAATAAATAATTACTAAACCCCCTAACCTAACACCCCCTAAATGAACCCAAATTACCTAAATTACAAAATAGTAAAGTTACTAACTATTAAAATAAAAAAAAAAACTAACATTACTTTAAAAATAAAAAAAACTAAGTATAAATTAAAGGGACAGTCAAGTCAAAATTAAAATTCTGGTGTAGACTGTCCCTTTAAGCTACAATTACAGAAAATAAAAAAAATCTAAGATTACAGAAAATAAAAAACAAAATTTTAAAAATTTTATACCTAGTCCCCTATGAAAATAAAAAAGCCCCCCCAAAATAAAAAACACCCCTAATCTAATGCTAAACTACCAGTAGCCCTAAAAACGTTTTTTTTTGCATTGGCCCAAGATAAACCGCTCTTTTACATTCAAAATACACAAAGTCCCCCCTTACAGTAAACCCCCCCCACCCACCAAACCCTCAAAATAAAAGAACCGAACACAAAGGACATTTGTTTGGGCATTGCCCTTAAAAAGGCATTTAGCTATTTTACAAAGTGCCCCCCCTAATCTAAAAAAAATAAATAAAAAAAATTAAAAAAAAATCCCCTAAGTCTAACCCCCAGGTTGGTACTCACCATTCCTGAAGTCCGGCGGTGAAGGTCTTGTCCCATGCGGTGAAGTCTTCTTCCAAGTGGCGATATTCTTTCTTCTTCCAGGAACAATCCGGCACGGAGAGTGGAGCTGAAGACCGGCGACCGCAGAGCCATGGAGCGTGGAGGATCCTCTTCGTATGATCACCGCCGTACACTGAATAGTGAATTCAAGGAACGCAATAAAAAATTGCGTCCCGTGAATTCCTATTGGCTGATTTAATTCTTTAAATTCATAATCAGCCAATAGGATGAGAGCTACTGAAATTCTATTGGCTGATTTGAACAGCCAATAGGATTTGAGTAGCTCTCATCCTATTGGCTGTTTGAATTTGAATCAAATCAGCCAATAGGAATTCAAGGGACACTATTTTTTTAAATTGCGTACCTTGAATTCACTATTCAGTGTACGTCGGCGATCGTACAAAGAGGACTCTCCAAGCTCCATGGCTCCCCAGTCGCCGGTCTTTAGCTCCGCGGTCATTGGTCTTCAGCTCCGCCCTCCGCTCCGGATTGTTTCTGGAAGCAGAAATAAGAGGTCGCCGCTTGGAAGAAGACTTCACCGCATGGGACAGGACCTTCTCCGCCAGACTTCAAGAATGGTGAGTACCAACCTGGGGGTTAGACTTAAATATTTTTTTAAATAATTTTTTTAAATTTTTTTTTTTTTTATTTAGGTTAGGGTGGGCACTTTGTATGAGAGCTAAATGCCCTTTTAAGAGCAATGCCCAAACAAATAACCTTTTTCAGGGCAATTGGTAGTTTAGGTTTTTTAGTGGTAGGTTCTTTTTATGGGGGGGTTTGTTGGTTGGGGGGATTTTTACTTTTAGGGGGGACTTTGTGTATTTTGAATGTAAAAGAGCTGTTTATCTTGGGCAATGCCCTGCAAAAAAAAACCTTTTAAGGGCTACTGGTAGTTTAGCATTAGATTAGGGGTGTTTTTATTTTTGGGGGGCTTTTTTATTTTCATAGGGATTAGGTATAATTTTTTAAAATTTAATAATTTAGTTTTTTATTTTCTGTAATTCTAGCTTAAAGGGACAGTCTACACCAGAATTTTAATTTTGACTAGTCTGTCCCTTTAATTTATACTTCGTTTTTTTTATTTTTAAAATAATGTTAGGTTTTTTTTATTTTATTAGGGGTTAATAGTTTTATTAGGTAGTTTGCGATGTTAGGCGGATTAGGGGCTAATACTTTATTTTTAGTTGCGGCATGGGTTTGATGGCGGATATAGGGGTTAATACACTTTATTGGTTATTGCGGTGGTGGTTAGCGGTTGACAGGTAGATAGATTTTTGCGCATGCGTTAGGTGTTTATTTTTGCAGGCAGTTTCGGGAGTTATGGTGCTCCCATACTCAGCGCAAGGCTTGCTGCGGCTGCCTTTGTGTGGCGAGATGAAAATGGTGTAAGATTTCTCCATTTTCGCCACTTAAGTCCTTGCGCTGAATATTGGATACTGATTTGCGACGTGGTCCCATGTTAGCTTTTTCTTTCTTTTTTTTTTTTTTTTAATCTTCTTTCTCCTCCTTTTTCTAGTTTAGCCCTTGTCTTTCTCGCTCGCTTGTCTTTCTTGCTCGCTTGTCTTTTTCTCTTGCTCGCTCGCTATCTTTCTCGCTCTTTTGCTCGCTGCGCACTTTTTTGCTCGTTCGCCGTGCTCTTTTTTTCTCTCTGGCTTGCGTGCTCTTTTTTTTCTCTCGCTCTCATCAATATTATTCGTCAAGTAACTATTACTGTAGGTTGTATGATTTTTTTTTTTTTTTTATATATTTGAAATTGTTTTGCTAACTTTATATTGTAGGAGATGCCAGCTTCTTTATTAATCATTTCCATAATTTTTACCATTTACTCCCATTTTTATTTTTTAGATGACTCTCTAGAGGTGCATAATTCCACAGTTATATCGGTAAGTTTGCAGTGTTAATTTAAAAACAAAAACAAAATAACATTCACTATGATTGCTTTGAGTATGTGTTCATTTAAAATGTAGTCCTACAGAATGTAATATTCTGCTGCTGAAAAAAAATGTACCCTCATCTCCAGTGGTTAAATCTTTTTAAAATTTGTCTTCTGCTGTATCTTGGTCAAATCTTGTCATTTATAGCTACAATTTTCTAAGTAAGACCATAAGAATTACACAAGGCAGGTCTATTACTTTTCTTTCTATTCTGGTCTTTATGATCTCTCGTGTTAAACACACCTTTCTGTCTTTTTATCGTATTGTATCACTTTATGCCTGTTAAACTAGCGACCGTAGTTGTAGACCCATCTCTTCTGTCTGCACCTCAGATCAGTGAGTTAAACACATTACTGAACTGACTTTACTCACCCTGTACCAAATCATACCAGGGTGAGAGTTATCCGCCCTCCCAAACATGTTTTGAAGTGTTTAAGTAAAACTTTATTTACAGGGACATAAACATCAAAAAAGTTAGTTCATGATTCAGATAGAGCATACAATTTTAAACAACTTTCTATTTTACATGTATTATCAATTTTTCTTCATTTTCTTAGTATCCTTTGTTAAAGAACAGGGATATAAGCTAAGGAGCATGCATGTGTATGCCGCACTATTTGGCTGCAGTTATGCAAGATTGTTCTACATTAGCAACTAGATGGCAGCACTTTTTCCTGTCATAAAGTGCTCCAATAAGGTGCATGTGATACATACAATGTATGTGCACAATTGTATAACGTTTTATGCAATTTTCATGTTTCATATTGGCATTGAAAGATTTTTGTTTAATTGTATTTGTTTTATATGGTGCTTGTGGTAAATTGCTATAAAATGCAACTCTCTGTTGTGAGAGCATGGGACTCTTATTTTGACATGGACTTATGATCCTGAAGGATTGTATGGAGCAATGAGACTGTTCCTGTTTTACCTCATAACCACTGAGGTATCTGAAGTACACACCCATTCTCCTTATTTCCTGTTTTAACAGTTAACGTTTACATCTGCTTACTGGCCTCCTGAACGGGGTCTGTAACATACACGCTACCTACCTGTATATCTCCAACAAACAAAAATTATGAGAATGAAGCAAATTTGAAAACAAAAGTAAATTGGAGACTTTTTTTTTTTAAAATTTGTATGCTCTGTCTGAATTATGCAATAAATATTTGGGGTTTCATGCTCCTTTTAACCTCTTTCTATGCAGTGTAAGGAGAAATATGAGAGTTTTATTGGTGGGTTCTGGATATGTAAAAATGTATGTGCTTACTCAACACAGACCTAGGCAGTAGGCTATTAAAGTCATCTTATATATGTATAGTATATATCAACAACTAAACACAGCATTGCAAAAGATCTGCATTATAGAGATGCTTTATAAGCATTCACCTTATTACACAAGAAAGCACATTTTACACCAAAACATTTTTATTGTTTAAAAAGATAAATAATCCCTTTTTATTACCCATTCCCTAGTTTTGCATAACCTAAACTGTTATATTAACCCCTTAATGACAACTGACGTACCAGGTACGTCATGCATTAACAATCAGTTAATGACAATGGACGTACCTGGTACGTCAGTTGTCTAACAGAGTGCTGGAAGTGATCACAATCACTTCCAGCAGCTCTGAGGGTATTGCAGTGATGCCTCGATATGGAGACATCCTGCAATACCCCTTTACAAGACTCCGATGCAGAGAGAGCCACTCTGTGGCCCTCTCTGCACCGGTAGTGATGGTGCCGATGGTGCCTCTGACCGGTGGGAGGAGGGAGCGTGTGCGCGCGCGTGCATGATGCGCGTGTGCACGTGCGCGCGTGTGCACGTGCACATGTGCACATTAGCCACACTGACACCAATGAAAAAGTAAGGGGAAAAAAAGTTATTTTATTTTTTTTTATATTTAAAAGGATCTGTGAGGGGGAGGGGGGTGGGGGTATTGTGGGGGGGCTGCTACACTATACAGAAATAATTAAACACAAATAACAGTTATAAATACAATTAAAATAAGTTTGGTTTGTGGGGCCAAACTGGGTACTGGCAGACAGCTGCCAGTACCCAAGATGGCGGTAATTAGGTAGGGGAGAGGGTTAGAGAGCTGGAGGGGGGGATCAGGGAGGTTGGTGCTAAGGCAGGGGTCCATCACAACTAAAATATTTTATAATTTTTATTTAAAAAAAAAAAAAAAAACTCTTATTTAGTACTGGCAGACTTTCTGCCAGTACTTAAGATGGCGGTAACAATTGTGGGGTGGGGGAGGGAAGAGAGCTGTTTGGGAGGGATCAGGGGGTAGGATGTGTCAGGTGGGAGGCTGATCTCTAAAATTAACCCTGCAAGCTCCCTACAAGCTACCTAATTTAACCCCTTCACTGCTGGGCATAATTCACGTGTGGTGCGCAGCATCATTTATCGGCCTTCTAATTACCAAAAAGCAACGCCAAAGCCATATAAATCTGCTATTTCTGAACAAAGGGGATCCCAGAGAAGCTTTTACAACAATTTCTGCCATAATTGCACAAGCTGTTTGTAAATAATTTCAGTGAGAAACCTAAAATTGTGAAAAATGTAAAGTTTTTTTTTTTTAATTTGCTCGCATTTGGCGGTGAAATGGTGCATAAAATATACCAAAATGGGCCTAGATCAATACTTGGGGTTGTCTACTACACTACACTAAAGCTAAAATTAACCTACAAGCTCCCTAATTAACCCCTTCACTCCTGGGCATAAAACACGTGGGGTGCGCAGTGGCATTTAGCGGCCTTCTAATTACCAAAAAGCAACCACAAAGCCATATAAGTCTGTTATTTCTGAAAAAGGGGATCCCAGAGAAGCATTTACAACCATTTGTGCCATAATTGCAGAAGCTGTTTGTAAATAATTTCAGTGGGAAACCTAAAGTTTGTGACAAAATTTGTGAAAAAGTGAACTTTTTTTTATCGCATTTGGCGGCGAAATGGTGGCATGAAATATACCAAAATGGGCCTAGATCAATACTTTGGGATGTCTTCTAAAACAAAATATATACATGTCAAGGGATATTCAGATATTCCTGACAGATATCAGTGTCCCAATGTAACTAGCGCTAATTTTGAAAAAAAGTGGTTTGGAAATAGCAAAGTGCTACTTGTGTTTATTGCCCTATAAATTGCAAAAAAAGCTAAGAACATGTAAACATTGGGTATTTCTAAACTGCAGGACAAAATTTAGAAACTATTTAGCATGGGTGTTTTTTGGTGATTGTAGATGTTTAACAGATTTTGGGGGTCAAAGTTAGAAAAAGTGTGTTTTTTTCCATTTTTTCCTCATATTTTATCATTTTTTTTTTTTTAGTAAATTATAAGATATGCTGAAAATAATGGTATCTTTAGAAAGTCCATTTAATGACGAGAAAAACGGTATATAATATGTGTGGGTACAGTAAACGAGTAAGAGGAAAATTACAGCTAAACGCAAACAGTGCAGAAATGTAAAAATAGCCATTGTCATTAAGGGTAAGAAAATTGAAAAATGGTCCGGTCATTAAGGGGTTAATATACGTTTTACCTATGTGATTACCTTGTTTCTAAGCCTCTGGAGACTGCCCCTTATTTCAGTTATTTTTACAGACTTGCATTTTAGCCAATCTGTACTGACTCCTACATAACTCCACATTGTTACCTATAATGACATACATGAACTAGCACTGTCAAAATGCACTGAGACAAGAGGCAGCCTTCAAGGGCCAAGAAATTATGTGAACCTACTTAAAGGGACACTGAACCCCCAAAAAATGATTTGGTGATGCAGACATGCAATTTTAAGCAACTTTATAATTTACTCCGTTTATAAATGTTTCTTCATTCTCTTGCTATGTTTATTTGAAAACCAAGAATTTAAGTTTAGAAGCCGGCCCATTTTTGGTTCACAACCTGGGCTGTGCTTGCTGATTGGTGGCTAAATGGTGTCCAGGGTTCTAAACCAAAAATTGTCTGGCTCCTTAGCTTAGATGCTTTCTTTTTCAAATAAAGATAGCAAGAGAACAAAGAAAAATTGATAATAGGAGTAAATTAGAAAGTTGCTTAAAATTGCCTGCTCTCTGAATCATGAAAGAAAATATTTGGGTTTAGTGTCCCTTTAAAGCAAATTTGAGGATAATAGTAAACTGTAAAGATGTTTAAAATTGCACGCCCTATCTGAATCACAAATGTTTTTAATTTTGACTAGACTGTCCCTGTCTGTTGCTTGCTTTGTTCAATTGGAGACCAGTTGTGAATAAACTAATGCACTGATCTAACCAGTTAATGTGCAGCATATAGTAGGGTCAATAAAACAGCAGCATGCACTTCAGCCAGCCTGGGGAAAAAAAAACCCAGAAAGAGGTAAATTACAGAAAAAGAATGCAAAATGAATAATAAATGCATATAGCCATTTTTTTTATCATTTAAAGGAGCCACTTAAAGGGGTTTCTGCTTCTTCAACAAAGATACCATGAGAACAAAGCACATTTGATAATAGAAGTAA
Source organism: Bombina bombina (assembly GCF_027579735.1). NCBI lineage: Eukaryota > Metazoa > Chordata > Amphibia > Anura > Bombinatoridae > Bombina > Bombina bombina. The sequence goes on from NC_069501.1 coordinate 1,219,346,644, forward strand.
ATTGAAAAATTTGTTCAAAATTAATTATAATTAATAAGATATCTGAATTATGAAAGAAAAAAAATTATTTTATGTCCCTTCTTAAAAGCATTTACAACTGTTATAATGTAATTGTTTTGTAGTCCAGAGCCATATCCCTTAAACACTCTTAAGTCGGTTTATTTGATCTAATCTGCTGTTGACAACTAGGAGCATCTATAAATGCAGTGCTTCACTTATTAGTACCTTAACTGCTGATCTGTTTTGGAGTTTTTAGCTGCTGCTCATATTTTAAGCACCCCTGGAATGAAGACAAAAGGTTGTCATCCACAATTAAGTGGTTAAATAACAAATCCTGTGTAGCATGTTGCTAAGCAATAGTTCTGAATCAAGAAGGATTCTCAAGTCTCTCTGGGAATAGTGGAACAAAATTCTTAAACTAAATAAAATGCAGTCAAAATAAATTTAGTAAGGAATGTACAAATAAATATTTATTTAGCTTTGAGTTTAATGTCCACTCAGTTTAAGCACATAAAATATTATTTCAATCCTATTGTTAGTTATTTTTATTTTCCCAGCAGTTTATAGCTAAACTTACTTGCACAACGTTTAGAAAACTGTCAGAGGAACCACATTTTGCCACAATACTATGAGATCTACTGCTGAACGTTTCCTCTGACCCACAGAGCTTTAGAGGGAAGGTGCGTAAGCTGCACAGCTATAAATATGTTCTTAGGAACCATTCATGCTGAGGGAATCACATACTGAGAATCTACAGGTGTTAGCAGAAGAATGAGACAAGTTGAGATATGAAGAGGAACCTAGAATTAATTAGTTATTGGAGCCTCCTCTCTGCCTGCCCTATCCTGCACTCTGCTGTGCGCCAAATAATTGTGGGTGTCCGGAACACCGGGTAATTATGCACATTTTATGTCTGACATATTCTTGCATTCTCTGCTGGCTGTTTTATGTACTTTATGAATTCAGTCAATCTTAAAGGGACAGTCTAGTCCAAAAAAAACCTTTCATGATTCAGATAGGCATGTAATTTTAAACAATTTACTTTTATCACCAATTTTTCTTTGTTCTCTTGGTATTCTTAGTTAAAAGTTTAACCTAGGAGGTTCATATGCCATTTTCTTAGACCTTGAAGGCCGCCTCTTAAGAATGCATTTTAACAGGTTTTTCACCACTAGAGGGTGTTAGTTCATGTTTTTCATATAGATAACACTGTGCTCATGCACGTGAAGTTACCTGGGAGCCATCAGTGATTGGCTAAACTGCAAGTCTGTTAAAATGTGTGTGTGTGTATATATATATATATATATATATATATATATATATATATATATATATATATATATATATATATATATATATATATATATATATATATATATATATATATATATATATATAAAAATTTGGGAGAGTGAGGTGTGTGATGTAAATGCAGCTTAAAGGGACATAAGAAAAGTATAATGGTTCATATAGAGCATTTTAAGCTATTTTAACCCTTTTGTGCATTTAAGGGTGTAATAGTGTGAGTTTCACTGATAACCGTGAGATCTCGCTATTTCTGAATGCATCTTGTCGATGCTGTGATTTAAACTCCTTGCAACAGGCAATGTACAGGGTTTGTTGCAGTCATTAAGGATTTTTTATTTCTTGGTATCCTTTGTTGAAAAGCATATCTAGGTAGGCGCAGGAGCAGCAATGTACTACTGGGAGTTAGCTGCTGATTGGTGGATACACACATCTGCCTTTTGTCATTGGCTCACCCAGATGCATTCAGCTAGCTCCCAGGAGTGCACTGCTGCTCTGTAGCTGACTTTAACCATGTGTGTTTGCAGGAGTTAAACACATAGTTATATGCAAGAAACAGTGCAATAATAAGACTCTTTAACTCAGAACATTTTCTCTTTGCACTTTTCATATGCTGTTAAATTTAATTCTGTTAAAATGAAAATGCCTTGTACAGGGTTTTAGTTTACAAGTTTTTCCTGTAATTTAACTTTGAAAACTTCAGTGTCTGCCCCCCCCCCCCATCAACAAAGAATTACAAGAGAATAAAACAAATTTGACAATAGTCATAAATTGGAAACTTTATAAAATTGCATATTTTGGGTTTTGTGTCCCTTTTAAAATATGTATTGCTTATCTTTTGCAATTCAGTAAATAATTTCTTATGCATAAATAATTTACTTTAAAGGGATATATGATCTAAATCTATATGATTTAAAAATCAGCGGTCATCAGACCCCTGTTTTTCATCCCTGTTCTCCATCTGTTATGTGAAGGATATCAATCTCTCTGGACTTTTCCGACCGAGGAGATTGGCATCCCTTTCCCGCACATGATTGGCTGCACAGGGGCAAGGGGCGGGGTTGCACACGAGTGCACGTGTACAATGATAAATGCACAGAGGATGTATGCCCCTGTCCGCCAGTAGATGATATATCTAGCCCTTAATAGTAACCAGCCTAGAAGTTTTATGACATCAGGCTAAGATAAACCTGCAGACTCCCCTCCTCCTTGTAAGGCTGTGACAGGAAGTAAAGGACACTGCACAAATGTAGGAACAAAATAAAAGGTAAAATCAATTTAAATAGATGAAAAATACATATTGCAATTATTTATATTAATATATAAGACACAGTTTAGCTCCTTTTTAATTGCAACAATGAAACAGACAGTTTAACATCCCTTTAATGTTTCTTTAGTGTTTAAATTCCATGCTCTAATCTGTAACACTAGTGACACTGTAATGCTTTTACATGATGTGCCATTTGGGCTTAGATATTACATCACACAGTACTTTAGCTGTTGGCTTTAGACAGTGGAGACTGCAGCTGGGGGGCTGAACACATGGCAAGTGAGCGCTGATCTTCCTCCCTTACTATATGAAGGCAAATCGCTCATCGTTAGTGACACTGTCTGTGTCACTCTCTTTATGATCATGGTTGGTGGGAGGGGGGAGGGGCAGGGTTCTCTACACTACAGAAAATAAGATGGGGGAGAGGGAGGGATGGGGCCTTACACTATAAAACAGACCGTTAAAATGCTAAAAATTTTTCTGGTACTTTGGACAAGTTTTTTTTTTTCTAAAATTCCCGGTAGTGCACTGCTGGTCACGAGCAGGACTTTCAGCATGTGTTTAACCCCTTTGTGGGGTTAAGCACATACTATTACAGTGTTGCTAGTGTTACAATAACATCATTTTTAACCCTTTTAATTTAAAGAGACAGTGTACTATTTTCTCCCCTTCAACATGTAATAAATAAGTTGTTCTGGCCACTTTGAAATGGCTGCTTAGCTCCACCCACTGATGACATCACGATCTGGGCTACATATTGCATCCAATCACAAAAGGCTCACTAGTTGGATTCAACAGACTGTCTATGCTATTTAGCAGAGTGTATAGATGCAGCCCAGATCGTGATGTCATCAGTGGGCGGAGGTTAGCAGCCATTTTAAAGTGGCCAGAAACAATATTCACTTTAAAATAACTTTTTTACCGTTCCTGCTGCATGACATAGAACGGCGTACAGGAAGCTATTTGCGGCTAAATCTAAGGTAATACTTTTAATATGAGTAAGGTGTTGACTGTCTCTTTAAGAGAACAGCATAAGTTGTGTACTTCCTGCTTTGCAACGAATATTACTAGGAAGTATCAAAATGAGGAAGATAGCTTTTTGAGAACAATATCCATTATACTGTTTTCATGCAAAACTGCTGCTCTGTCATATACACAGTAGAAAGATTTTAAGTAGTTTGCTCCTTTAAATAGATCAGCTAATGATGATGCATTTATGAGTTTTTTACTTGGCTGACTTACAGCAGCTTGTGTAACGTTAACAAATACTTGTGGTTTATGCGCCACAGTGATTAGAAAAATTTGAATGCAAAAAGAGAAAAAAAGTTTATTCTATAATCCATTTTTATGAAGTTGCGGTAGGTAAGATCTGTAGTACAAAATGGATCACTGCCATAATATTTAACCCCTTGGGTGATGGGAAGGGCTGCTACACATTGCTACACAATCTGTTGCAGTTCTTACGGGTACTTAGGGGGGTTAAAAACAGGCAGCCAAATTGCATAGAGTAATTTATTACAGTTAATAACTTTTTATGGGACTGTGCAAAAGTACGTTGTTTTTTTTTTTTATGGGGAAGATTCTCTTGGAGTGAAAGTTTATCTTGCAGAATTATCTGAGTCATTAAAAGCTTATTGCTTGCTTTATGTGATGATTTTAGAGGGGTTGTGTAAGATTAAAGGGACATTATACACTAGTTTTTCTTTGCATAAATGTTTTGTAGATGATTCCATTAATATAGCCCATACAGTTTGTTTAAAAAAAAAAGTTTAGTTTTGCTTATTTTTAAATAACATTGCGCTGATTTTCAGACTCCTAACCAAGCCCCAAAGTTTTAGGAGTATACCGATGTCTACAGACTCCATCTTGCTTTTGTTTGTGTAAAGAGTCTTTACATATGCAGAAGAAGGGGGAGTGTCTACTTTCACTGGGTGTTCCAGTCAACCTCATGAAAAGTGCTAAACTGGGAGCTTCTAAGTAAAGTTTTTAAAAGGTTTTATACTGGATTTTTAGATCAGTATCTGTGCAAATTATTCTTTATAGTAGTGTCTATTAGACGCAGTTATATGAAAATTGGTGTATACTGTCCCTTTAAGTAATTCTGTTTTAAGACTGGAAATTTAGATGCAGACATTTCAAAGACCACTCAGAATAGAAACATTGCAGTGCAAGGGATGGGTGTTTTGCACAAGTGATACATTTAGTAAATCAGTGTTTTGTCTAGAAGCGAATACTTGGGTATTTATTTAGGCTGTTTTCCCCCATTCTGCTGTTGGTTAAAGATTTTGTGTTCCAGTATTATTGTCCTTATCCTTAGGATTAGTATTGGGATTAGTGTAATTCTCAGTGTTACCTACAGGTGAATTACATGGACATAAAACACATTGAGATTGTAAAATAAAATGCTTAAAGATACAGTCTACACAAACATTTTTATTGTTTAAAAGGTCTTTACTACCCATTCCCCAGCTTTGCACAACCAACATTGTTAGATTAATATACTTTATAACATTTAAACCTCTACATTTTTGCCTGTTTCAAAGGCTCTATTGACAGCCTCTTAATCACATGCTTTTGTATTTGCTTTTCACAACAGGATACTGCTAGTTCATGTGGGCCATACAGATAACAATGTGTTTACGCCCGGGAAGTTATTTAAGATTTAGCACAACAGTATTAAATGCAAGTCAATAGATAATAAATAAAAAGTCATGTGATCAGGGGGCTGTCAGAAGATGCTTAGATACAAGGTAATCAAAGAGGTAAAAAGTGTATTAATATAACTGTGTTGGTTATGCAAAACTGGGGAATGGGTAATAAAGGGATTATCTTTAAAGGGCATTCTAGTTGAAAATGACATGCTATAATCCATTAGAGCAGGTCATTTTAAGACAACCAGCCCTGCAGTACGGTGTGTTTAAACCCCGGCAAAGGGGTTAAACACACAGTAGAAGTGCCACTCAAGATCCACAGAGCAACTGCTGGAAAACGCTGCTGATCCAATAAACAGTGCTTGCAGCACAACTCAGATGTACAAGTGTTCCTGATTGGATCACTGCGTTTTCCACTCAAGACCTGCAGTGCCGTCCTGAGCAGCACTTCTACTGTGTGTTTAACCCCTTTGCAGGGTTTAAACACACAGTACTGCATGGTCGATGGTCTTAAAATTACATATTCTACCGGATTAGAGCATTCAATTTTTCCTCACTGTATAATGGCCCTTTAGTTATGCATAGTAAAAACATTTGCAGTATACTCCCCCTTTTCATGCAACCTATATCTGAAAATTAGTGGGTTTTACAATTTTGAGTATTGGAAGTGCACACCGCATATTTCACAAGCCTAACCTTGCTCCATATGTGTCTCTAATTGGCCTCAGAAGAAAGTAATTAGATGCCCCTTTTTGTGGGGATTAAACACAGCATGCAACAATGCAATTTCACGTTAGCGCATTTTCTTATTGCAAATTCATATCCCTTTAACTATAAAACTAAATCTTGTATGAACTCTAATACATGAAATAACACGTTCACACCCAAATACAGAATTCAAAATCCATATCGGAGATTCCTGCTGTGCCGCCAGTGTCAGAAGATGACGATGATGAGGAGGAAGACGAGGGCTGCCCCACCTCCTGTTGTCTTACCCCGCCCAGAACACACTAAGTCGTGCGTATTGCGCTTTGTTTTGGGGATGATTCGCCACATGTGCTGATGCTTATAGACTAGTGAATCCAACATAATTATATGAGAATTAAGTAAACTTCAGTCTTGTCAGTGGATTGTCAATGAAAACCTTTATTCCAATCATCTTTTTGTAAAAAAAACAAAATACAGGTTATTGCTGCAGGTTTTATAAAACAATGAACTCGTTTCGGGTAAATTGTCTTCATTGCTTGTAAATAAGCATAACATTGATTTGTTTTCCAGAAATGATATATTACTGCACATGTCAAAGTTAAACATTAGTAGTAAACATTGTCCTTATAAGCCAGTAAGCAATCTGAAGTGTGCACAAATATCTACTTCCTGTTTTTCTAAAAAAATCAATTTAAACAGCTTAAAGGGACACTAAACCCATTTTTTTTTCATGATTCAGATAGAACATGCAATTTTAAGCAACTTTCTATCTTCTATTGTTTTTTTTCGTTCTCTTGTATCTTTATTTAAAAAGCAGGAATGTAAAGCTTAAAGGGACACTCAAGTCAAAATTAAACTTTCCTGATTCAGATAGAGCATGCAATTTTTAAACAACTTTCCAATTTACTTCCATTAACAAAATGGTGCACAGTCTTTTATATTTACACTTTTTGAGTCACCAGCTCCTACTGAGCATGTGCAAGAATTCACAGAATAAGTGTGTATGCATTTGTGATTGGCTGCTGACTGTCACATGGTACAGGGGGAGGGGAAATAGGCATAACTTTTAAAATTGTCAGAAAAAAAAATCTACTACTCATTTGAAGTTTCAGACTAAGTGCTATTGCATTGTTTTGTTATCTTGCATTTTGTTGATTATGCAAATCTACTGTGTTGACTGGTCCTTTAAGAGCCGGCCCATTTTGGTTGAGAACCTGGGTTATGCTTGCTAATTGGTTTGCTAACGGTATCCACCAATAAGTAAGCGCTATCCATAGTGCTGAACCTAAAATGGGCCGGCTTCTAAGCTTTAAATTCCTACTTTTTAAATAAAGATAGCAAGAGAATGAATACAAATTGATAGTAGGAGTAAATTAGAAAGTTGCTTAAAACTGCATGCTCTATCTGAATCATTAAAGAAAAAATTTGGGTTAGTGTCCTTTAAACTTCCAATTTACTTCTATTATTAAATTTGCTTCATTCTTTGGGTATCCTTTGTTGACAAAGCAGCATTGCACTACTGGGAGCTAGCTTAGCACATTAGGTCAGCCGAGACGAGGCGTATATGTTCAGCAATCAGTTGCTGCTCCTGAGCCTACCTAGGTATGCTTTTCAACAAAGAATATAAAGATAACAAATCAAATTATATAATATAAGTAAACTGGTAGTAGTGCATTGCTGCTCTTAAAAAGGATACCAATAGCAATTGTTATAAAAGAAGTAAATTGGACAGTTGTTTAAAATTGTATGCTCTATCCGAATCATGAAAATTGAAAGGGATATAAAACCCAACATTTCTACAAAGTGATTAGATTCACACCCTAGTGACTCATCCTATATTATAAAAGGCCAAGTATGTTTGTCTGATGCAGTCATGCGCAGTAGAGACTGCAGCGCAAGACAAACCTACTTGGCCTTAACTCCTTAATGACCTTTAACCCTGGGCCTCTCTCTGCCGCGATCTTGCTAAAAGTAGCGAGATTGCGCTATTACTGCATGCCCCTTGAGTGCGGCAGTGCAGAAATAGATGGGCAGAGGTACCGATGCAGAGATGGAGCGGTGGTGCCGATCATTGGTGCGTAGGAGGGTGGGCAAGTGTGTAGCCCATCGCTGGAGGGGCGGGAGTGGGTGGGACCGCTACGCTACAGAATTATTTTTTTAGAGCAGTAGTGAGTGGGAAGGGGAGGGGGAGGAGGGTCTCTCATTTTGGCCCGTGTACACAGGCTTTAAGACTAGTTTATGCACAATTGGCCTCAGTTTTATGAGCACTAAAACATTTTTTCAATATTTAAATAACTTGTATAAAATATAGAAGTATTCTTAGGCCTGCTTTACTTTAAAGGACCACTCAATGCAGTAGAATTGCATATTTAACAAGTCAATAATAAAAATACAATGATTTAACACCTACTCTGTCAGAAAAAAAAATCTACTGCTTATTTAAAATTCAAATTTATTTTTTCTCCCATTTTCCGACCCCTTGCAGCCAATCACAGAATAGTATACTATACCATATGAGCTTGTGCACATGCTCGTAGGATCTTGTTCCCCAGAAAGTGTGCATATAAAAAGACTGTGTGCAAAATTTGATAATGGAAGTAAATTGGAAAGTGTCTTAAAACTGCTTGCTCTGTCTGATTCATAAAAGTTTATTTTGGCTTGTGTCCCTTTAAATACATTGTTCTAACTTGTGTTTACTGTCTCTTTAAGAAACTGTGTGAGTCTGGTCACAGGATACAAGCACATGATTTAACCACCCATAAAAAGAAGTCAAACAATTGATATTCAGGCAGTAAAAGGAATCTGCATTGAACAAAATCAGTTGCCAACAATTACCGTGATTTGTCTTACACTTTAGACCAAGGGCACAATCTCAGGAGACTGAGTCACAATTAAGTCTAGAATTCTATACTTCTAATCAAGTATAATAAGTAGGTTGCATCCCTTCAATTTTTCAATGGAAAACATCAGCCTTTGTTTAATTCTCTGTTTTGGCACCTAACATACTGCTTATTTTAAAGCTATTGCTTGACATGAGCTTAAAGGGACATACAACAGGTTGAGATCTGTGCATATCCTAAAAGGGCAAATTAATTAAAAATAGTTTGCATAAAACAATTTTTAAAAATTGCTGGCAAGTATTTTTAAATAATTTTTAAAAATAAGCAAAAGGAATTACATAGTTTAGCTGCCTGGAGCAGCCAACTCCACCCCCCCCCTTATCAGTGTTTAGACAGAGGCATTGTATTTCAGCTGAGTTCACAGCTTCTAGGCATGCTCCAGCAGATAATCCCTATGCACTTTTACATTCTACCAAAAGAACAATAGATATAGATACAGACATAGAAGGAAATGTGTTGGGGGGAGTTAGAGCTTTACAATTCAGAAACTAAAAAGAAACGGTTAATGGCGAGGTACTGCAGTATACATTTGCAGGGTAATGTAATAAAATTACATATATTTTTTGTCTCTATCTCGACTTGTTTTATGTCTCTTTAATGTCCTGTCCTGAATCTACAGTTATGTTTACTCATAAATACTTAATGTCCACAATCTCACAGTTGTCATTAAAGTTTCAATTTAACATAATGGATGGAAATCACAATTGTATTTTGGTCTATTTATAACGGGTTTCTCTTAAGATAAGGTAAAGTGGTTGCAAATTCTCCTAGATTACTTTGTTTTTGTGTTTAGCTTAGTGAATTGTTCATTCTAGGGCCTACTGACCTACATACTGCTGACACTGATGCTATTTTCTCCTCCCTTAAAGACCATTATATAGTCATTATTATATTATACAAGATATTGATTGACACTTTTGTATCACAGGTCTACACACCGCTCTGTCTTTGAACCACTGCCCCCTCCTCCCCCTACAAAAGAAGTGGTACCTTCGCCAGGTTACCGAGTCTTCGGAGACGGACTCAGTGTCAGCAGAAGCAGCTGCAAAGAATGCAGAAAAGACCAAGAAAAAAGCAAAAAATGTCTGATGAGGAAATCCTTGAGAAACTCCGTATGTAATTTTAATGTATATTTTTTTGCTTTGTAGTTATTGTACTTTTATATCAGGGTGATATTTAACCTCTATTGTTTGTTTATTTTTAGAACACCACTAATTTCTGTAGTGCTCTATACAATACACCTGGGCTATGCAAGACACACTAGGTAAATAGGCAGGTTAGCCGTGTCTCTTGGGTCTTATCTTCAGGTACACTACGGCAAACAGGCAAGGCAGGGGAGAGGGAGGGATTGAGCCCTACTCTTTGGAACAAAATTGGCTGGACAGGGGGTGACCCTACGCTACAGAAAGAAAGGAGATCTTGGAGGAGGCCAATACACTACAGAAAATAAAATCATTAAATAAAAAATGATAATTTGTTACTGGCAGACTGACTTTCAGTAACAAATATGTTGTGTGTGTGTGTGTGTGGTAGGGATCAGGGAGGTGGGAGGGTGAAGAGGGACCCCTATGTTATAGAAATACCTAAGCTTGTAGTTACCAGTTGGGGGGGGAAAAGTGGTGTTCGGAAGGATCAAATAGGGATCAGGGGGGTGGGAGGTTTCAGGTGAGAGGGTCATTTCTACACTACAGCAACAATTAACCTTACTTGCTAACTGACTTACCCTGGTGCGCTACTATAATTGGCAACTTTCTAATTGCCAAAAAAAACTATTTCAAAGCCATTTATGTTGATGTTTCTGAACAAAGGGGACCCCAGAGAACGGTGCATAACATAGTTACTGTATATGCACAAGTATTTTTCCTTTTGAACCTGTTGATATATACCATAAATAGATACACAAATTAGCATTTGTGTATCCATGTTATATATCAACAGCGAAAAAAAGAAAATACTTTTATTATTGTACCCTCAGTGGATAGTTCCCAGAAGAAAGGGTGTATCATAGAAGGCTACTGCAATGTAAAGCTTTTTTAATAAAGTATTGTGCGCTGCAATAGCCATAGGTGTGTCTGGGAAGTTCTCAAGCCAGATCCTGTTTTGGCTAGATGGATGTACTTCTCTGCTGGGGTACTTTATGTTGTTGAGTAACAGCACAGGCATCGGAAGCAGGAGAGTTTATCTGCAGAGGTTATGGTCTGCACCGCATTTCTTAAGTCCTCTAGAGGGGGAAAGGCACTTTACCTGAGCATAGGGGGGTTGTTTTAATAGAATGCTAGTCAGCATAGTGCGTGTCACACTAAGGCTGTACATTTTTGGGGGCTGCGGTTGCTCTTAAGATAGCGGCAGCCTAGGAATTTTCTTACTTTTCAGAGGGCTCAGTTTCGATAGTAGGGCTTTCTGTAAGGCTATTTTTGTTATAATTGGTGTCTACTACTGTGGACACGAGTTTGATTATTGCTGGGGGCAGCTTATAGACGTTTATTCTTGTGGGAGTTGTTTTTTTTCCCTCTGACTATGGAGCAAACTGTTTTTTTTTGCTCAAGCACCAACCACCAACAAAGTGTTTTTTTTGTGTAAAACTGTAGTAGTTTGTCCATCTGTTCAGCTTTGTGGAAATTGTTTAAATTCAGTTCTACAGTCTCATTCTCAAACCCCTAGTTTCCCCTGTAATACAGTCTGTGGTACCGGTAACTCAGGGGGAATCTGATTTTGCATCAGGTGTTAAGGACAGCGCTAGCATAAACAGAAGCACTGCGCTTCTGGCACTGGCATTTATCAGACAATCTCAGGGTTCTGAATTAGACCATTCATGTTCCAGTTCTAAGGGGGAGGTTTCTGCTGATGATTCTTTCGCAGAGTCTGAGAACCTGAGGACGTGACTTAAAATGGAGGGCCTACACTACTTGCTTAAGGAGATAGTTCAAGAGACTAAGCTATCTAAGGAAAAACCTCTTCTGACCAGCAGGAGGAGGCAAAGAGCACCACAGCAAAAGCTTTAAATAACACTCACCCTACCACAATCCCCAGTCATTCTCTTTGTTTGTATCAGTTGCAAGGATTGGTTAAGTTAGGTGTCTGATTCCTCAATCAAGAGTTTATTTTTTAAGCAGAGCAAGTTTGCTCTGGTTTTCTTAGGTTTAGCTGTAGCCCATGTTAGTCTCTTCAGTAGAGCAAGGGTGGCTTTTAAGCATTTGGGGAACTTGTGGGGTATAATAATAAGTAATTTCATGCTGCCCTTGGTTGAAAGTTTGAGTAAGTTTACTCAGCCTTTTCTTTTTTCCACAGGACCATGTGAGGTAGGAAGCTGCTGGACAGATTTTTGAGGTAAGTGCCTATTTTTTCTCTGTTTTGGATATAGGAGAATTTGGCACTTTGACAGTTAATTCTGTCTAAATATACAATCAGCCTTCTAGGTTAACGGCTTATTGTATGGCAGTTTGCAGGCACTGGGGATGTTTGGCTCAGTTTATTATGTTTTCACTTTGGTGTACATGTTTTTTTGTTTGTGCATTAATGGGCTTACCGGGAGGTTTGTTAGGCCACGCCCACAATAGGCGGGCTTATCTGAGATAGCAAGGGCATTTTTGGCGTCCTTTTAGCTGTTTCCTGTTGCTCCTGGATGTTGCAGCTCTGTTGCATAGCACCTCAGAGGTGGGTTCAGCGTTCTCTCCGGTGCGGCTGTATGGGGGTCCGGATCATTTCTGACTTTGTTTCCGGCAGCAAGGAAGTCAGGTAGGCATCTCAGCAGAGCTTGCTGAGGTGTGTGGAGGTTGCATGTTGTTTTTTTTGTGGGGCTGTTGCTTTGCTTATATTTAAGTTTCTGTCTGAATTTCAGGGACTAACGTTTGTGACTCTTTTTGCATTCATTTTGTGAAAAATTTGTTGCTCTGCGTTTTTTTTGTTTCATTAGAAATTCTGATTTGAACTTAGAATTTTTTTTATTGATTAAGGTTTTTTCCTTTGGAATATGATGGACCAAGAGGCCCTGCAAGCTGTTGCTTGTTCTGTTTAAATACTAATGTTGAGCCTCCTATCCCCTTTTGTTCCTCTTGTATTGATAGAACATTACATTACAAGGATAGACTTTTTGATTCTGAGCCTTCATTGTCTAGAGCGGATGTTGTTCAGGAGTCTCCTGGCTAATCTGCAGCTTTCTCCTCATACGCCCCAATCTTCTGCAGTGCCCTGTGTTTCGTCTCAGGTTGGTTTTTCCTTGCAGGATATGGCTACCCATATATCCTCGGCAGTATCTGAGGCTTTGTCTGCTTTTCCTGTGTTACAGGGGAAGCTCAAGAGGAAGTATAAGGTTTCTGGTTCTGTTGCAATTGTCTAGTGTTTCTTTTCATAAGTCTGAGGAGGAAGATACTTCAGTAGCATCTGAGGGTGAGATCTCGGATTCTGATAGTGTAAATCCTTCTTCTGAACCTGAGGTTGTTTCCTTTAGGTTTAAGCTGGAGCACCTCCGTTTGTTACTCAAGGAGGTTTTGGCTACCTTGGATGACTCTGAGGCGTCAGTCATGATTATTCTAAGAAATCTAGTAAACCTAATAAGTTTTTTGATGTCCCATCCTCGTGGAAGTTTTTCCTATACCAGATCTTGTTTCAGATATTATTGCACGAGAATGGGAGATGCCTGGGCTTCCTCTTTCCCCTTCTCCAATTTTTAGGAAGATGTTTCCTATTGCTGATTCTATTAAGGAATCTTGGCAGATGGTTCCTATGGTGGAGGGAGCAGTTTCCACTCTGACCAAGAGGACCACTTCCTATTTAAGGGACAGTAAACCTTAAAAATAATGTTATATAATTCTGCACATAGTGCAGAATTATATAACATTATATTAGCCAAACATTATAAAACATAATTTCTCTTGTTAAGTGTATTCAGTCCACGGGTCATCCATTACTTATGGGATATATTCCCTTTCCAACAGGAAGTTGCAAGAGGATCACCCAAGCAGAGCTGCTATATAGCTCCTCCCCTCACATGTCATATCCAGTCATTCTCTTGCAACTCAACTAGATAGGACGTTGTGAGAGGTCTGTGGTGTTTTTTATACTTAGTTTATTTCTTCAATCAAAAGTTTGTTATTTAAATGGCACCGGAGTGTGCTGTTTGTTCTCAGGCAGTATTTGGAAGAAGAATCTGCCTGCGTTTTCTATGATCTTAGCAGAAGTAACTAAGATCCACGGGCTGTTTCTCGCACATTCTGAGCAGTGGGGTAACTTAAAGAAAGGGAATAGCGTGTGGGGAATCCTGCAAACAAGGTATGTGCAGTAAATATTTTTCTAAGGAATGGAATTGACTAAGAAAATACTGCTGATACCGATGCAATGTAAGGTACAGCCTTAAATGCAGTAGCGACTGGTATCAGGCTGATGAATGTATGTACAATAAGTAATTTTCTAAGGAATGGAATTTGTCTAAGAAAATACTGTTAATACTGAAGTAATGTATGAGCCTTAACTGCAGTAGAAGCGACTGGTAGCAGGCTTATTAATAACACTACCTAACTTTAAAGTGCATGTTTAAAACTTTTACTGGCATGTTATTCGTTTTTTTGTGAGGTACTTTGGTGATAAATCTTTGGGGCATATTTCCACATGGCTGTCGTTTATTTCTACATAAAAACGGTTAACTGAGCTTTCCCACTGTTGTAATATGAGTGGGAGGGGCCTATTTTAGCGCTTTTTTGCGTAGTAAAAATTCAGTTAGTCTTCCTGCTTCTTCCTCCTTGATCCAGGACGTCTCTAGAGAGCTCAGGGGTCTTCAAAATTCATTTTGAGGGAGGTAATCAGTCACAGCAGACCTGTGACAGTTTGTTTGACTGTGATAAAAACGTTAATTGTTAAATTGATTATCCGTTTTTGGGTATTAAGGGGTTAATCATCCATTTGCTATGGGTGCAATGCTTTGCTAACTTAATACATTTACTGTGATTCAATGTATTTCAACTGTGACTATTTTTTTTGTGCTTCTTAAAGGCGCAGTTAGCGTTTTTTATATTGCTTGTAAAACTTATTTGAAAGGATTTTCCAAGCTTGCTAGTCTCATTGCTAGTCTGTTTAAACATGTCTGACACAGATGAATCTGTTTGTTCACTATGTTTGAAGGCCAATGTGGAGCCCCACAGAAATATGTGTACTAAATGTAATGATGTTACTTTGAATAAAAGTCAATTTATTTCTACAAGAGGGTTTTAGAAAAGGGCTTATCTGCTAGTTTGTTAAAGGGACAGATTTCTGCTCTGTCTATTCTCTTACACAAACGTCTGGCAGAAGTTCCAGACGTCCAGGCTTTTGTCAGGCTTTGGCTAGGATTAAGCCTGTGTTTAAGACTGTTGCTCCTCCGTGGAGCTTAAACTTGGTTCTTAAAGTTCTTCAAGGGGTTCCGTTTGAACCCCTTCATTCCATTGATATTAAGCTTTTATCTTGGAAAGTTCTGTTTTGATGGCGATTTCCTCGGCTCGAAGAGTCTCTGAGTTATCGGCCTTACATTGTGATTCTCCTTATCTGATTTTCCATTCAGACAAGGGTAGTTCTGCGTACTAAACCTGGGTTTTTACCTAAGGTAGTTTCTAACAGGAATATCAATCAGGAGATTGTTGTTCCATCATTATGTCCTAATCCTTCTTCAAAGAAGGAACGACTTTTGCATAATCTGGACGTAGTCCGTGCCCTGAAGTTCTATTTACAGGCAACTAAAGATTTTCGTCAAACTTCTTCCCTGTTTGTCGTGTACTCTGGTCAGAGAAGAGGTCAAAAAGCTTCGGCAACCTCTCTCTCCTTTTGGCTTCGTAGCATAATACGTTTAGGCCTATGAGACTGCTGGACAGCAGCCCCCTGAAAGAATTACAGCTCATTCCACTAGAGCTGTGGCTTCCACCTGGGCCTTTAAGAATGAGGCCTCTGTTGAACAGATTTGCAAGGCTGCAACTTGGTCTTTCGCTTCACACTTTTTCAAAATTTTACAAATTTGACACTTTTGCTTCTTCGGAGGCTGTTTTTGGGGAGAAAGGTGCTTCAGGCAGTGGTTCCTTCCGTTTAAGTTCCTGCCTTGTCCCTCCCATCATCCGTGTACTTTGGCTTTGGTATTGGTATCCCATAAGTAATGGATGACCCGTGGACTGAATACACTTAACAAGAGAAAACATAATTTATGCTTACCTGATAAATTTATTTCTCTTGTAGTGTATTCAGTCCACGGCCCGCCTGTCTTTTTAAGGCAGATCTAAATTTTAATTAAAACTCCAGTCACCACTGCACCCTATGGTTTCTACTTTCTTGTCTTGTTTCGGTCGAATGACTGGATATGACATGTGAGGGGAGGAGCTATATAGCAGCTCTGCTTGGGTGATCCTCTTGCAACTTCCTGTTGGGAAGGGAATATATCCCATAAGTAATGGATGACCCGTGGACTGAATACACTACAAGAGAAATACATTTATCAGGTAAGCATAAATTATGTTTTCCTCTACTAATTTTTTTTAAAAAAACGCTGTTTTACAGACCCGCTCTCTGTACTCTGCTGAGCGGGTCTGTTATATTTACTCGGCACATCGGGCCAGCTGTATAGTCACAGCCCGGCCCGACCGCGCCAGGAGCGAGCTGCACTTAGTCTTATGGCGCGGTCGGGCCGGGCTGTGACTATACAGCTGGCCCGATGTGCGGAGTAAATATAACAGACCCGCTCAGCAGAGTAAAGAGAGCGTGTCTGTAAAACAGCATTTTTTTAAAAAAATTAATAGGGGAAATTTATGTTTTATAATGTTTGGCTAATGTTATATAATTCTGCACTATGTGCAGAATTATATAACATTATTTTTAAAGTTTACTGACACTTTAAGGAAAGCTGTTCCTTTAAAGATCCTACGGATAAGAAGTTGGAAGCTTTGCTTAGATTTATGTACACCAGGGGTATCAATGGCAACCGGCTGCATGTATTGCTACGGTTACTAGTGCGGCGGCATATTGGTTTGATGCATTGTCTGATTTTATTCAACAAGATACTCCTCTTGAAGAAATTCAAAATAGAATCAAGGCTTTGAAGTTGGCTAATTCCTTTATTGCAGATGTTTCTCTACAGGTCATCAAGTTGGGAGCTAGCATTTCTGATTTTGCCATTTTAGCTCGCAGAGCTTTATGGTTAAAATCCTGGTCTGCGGATGTGTCCTCTAAGTCTAAGCTTTTGTCTATTCCTTACAAGGGTAAGACCTTGTTTGGA
Source organism: Bombina bombina (assembly GCF_027579735.1). Classification (NCBI taxonomy): domain Eukaryota; kingdom Metazoa; phylum Chordata; class Amphibia; order Anura; family Bombinatoridae; genus Bombina; species Bombina bombina. The sequence goes on from NC_069501.1 coordinate 1,219,363,702, forward strand.
CCAGGTTTGGCTGAGATTATTTCTGATATTACGGGAGGGAAGGGTCATTCTCTTCCTCAGGATAAAAGAAATAAACAGAAGGGTCGGCAGAGTAATTTTCGTTCCTTTTGTAACTTCTCTGGTAAATCTTCCTCTTCTTCCTCCAAGCAGGAAAAGTTCAAGCCATCTTGGAAGTCAAATCACTCTTGGAATTAGGGGAAGCAGTCCAGGAAGCCTTTTACTGACTCAAAATCAGCATGAAGGATCTGCCCCCGATTTGAGAATGGATCTTGTGGGGGGCAGACTCTTTCTTCGCTCAAGCTTGAGTTCGAGATGTTCAGGATCCCTGGGTGGTAGATATCGTGTCCCAGGGTTACAAACTTGAGTTCAAGAATTTTTCTCCCAGAGGCAGGTTTCTTCTCTCCAGGTTATCTGTAAACCAGGTAAAAGGAGAGGCATTCTTACGTTGTGTTCAGAATCTTTCCGACATGGGAGTGATAGATCCTGTTCCGGGTTCAGGAACAGGGTCTGGGTTTTTATTCCAATCTCTTTGTTGTTCCCAAAAAGGAGGGAACTTTCAAACCTATTTTAGATCTCAAGAGTGTAAACAAGTTTCTCGGGGTTCCATCTTTCAAGATGGAAACTATTCGTTCCATTCTTCCTTTGGTTCAGGAAGGTCAGCACATGACAACAGTTGATCTAAAGTATGCATGTCTGCATATTCCCATTCACAGGGATCATCACAGGTTCCTAAGATTTGCATTTCTAGACAAACATTTTCAGTTTGTAGCTTTTCCTTTTGGTCTGGCAACAGCTCCCAGAATTTTTTTCAAAGGTCCTGGGAGCATGGTTGGCGGTGCTTCGATTGAAAGGTGTTGCAGTGGCTCCTTATCTGGACGACATTCTAGTTCAGGCTCCATCTTTTCAACTAGCAAACTCCCACACAGAGTTGTTGTTGTCTTTTCTGTGCTCCCACTGTTGGAAGGTGAATTTAGGAAAAAGTTCCTCAATTCCGGCTACAAGAGTGGTATTTTTGGGGGCCATTATAGATTCTCTAGAAATTAAAATTTTTCTGACAGAAGCAAGAAAGTCAAAGATTTTCAATACGTGTCTTGCTCTTCAGTCCCTTCTTCGGCCGTCAGTGGCTCAGTGCATGGAGGTTATTGGTCTGATGGTTTCAGTCATGGACATCATTCCGTTTGCTCGGTTCCATCTCAGACCTCTGCAGTTATGCTTGCTCAGGCATTGGAACGGGGATTATGCGGATCTATCTTCAAAGATTGTTCTAGATCAGATGTCCCAGAGATTCTCTTCCATGGTGGTTTTCTCAGGATCTTCTCCTCTCACGGAACTTGCTTTCGCAGACCTGCCTGGGTGATTGTAACCACAGACGCCAGTTTGCTGGGCTGGGGTGCTGTCTGGGGTTCATTAAGGGCTCTGAGTCTATGGACTCGGGAGGAGTCAGTTCTTTCAATAAATGTTTTGGAACTGAGATAAATTTTCAGTGCTCTTCTAGCCTGGCCTCGGGTAACTTCAACCCAGTTTATCAGGTTTCAGTTGGACAACATAACGTCAGTGGCTTACATCAATCATCAGGGAGGAACTCGGAGTTCCTTGGCCATGACAAAGGTAGCCAAGATTATTTAGTGGGCGGAGATTCACAACTGTTGTCTGTCTGCTATCCATATTCCAGGGGTGGACAATTGGTAAGCAGATCTTCTGAGCATATAGACTTTTCATCCTGGGGAGTGGGAACTTCATCCAGAGGTATTTTCCAGCTTGATTCTCAGTTGGGGGCAGCCAGAGTTGGATCTCATGGCATCTCGTCAGAATGCCAAGCTCCCGAGGTACGGGTCGAGGTCAAAGGATTCTCAGGCTGTTCTGATAGATGCTCTGTCAGTTCCTTGGACTTTCAGTCTGGCATATGTGTTCCCTCTGTTTGCTCTTCTTCCTCGGGTCAAACAAGAGAGGGTATCGGTGATTCTCATTGCTCCGGCGTGGCCTCGCAAAATCTGGTTTGCAGACCTGGTGGAGATGTCTTCCCTTCCACCTTGGCGTCTTCCATTAAGGAAGGACCTGCTTCTGATGGGTCCCTTCCTTCATCCAAATCTCGTTTCTCTGAAGCTATTTCTTTGGCTCGAAGAGTTTCTGAGCTTTCAGCCTTACAGTATGAATTGCCTTTTCTTATTTTCACTCTGATAAGGTAGTTCTGCGTACTGCCTTGGGTTTTCTTCCAAAGGTTGTTTCTGATAAGAATATTAATCAAGAGATTGTTGTTCCTTTTTTGTGTCCTAATCCTTCTTCTCATAAGGAGCGTTTGTTGCACAACCTGGATGTGGTTCATGCATTGAAATATTATTTGCAGGCGACTAAGGATTTTCGCCAGTCGTCTTCTTTATTTGTTATATTTTCTCGGAAGCGTAAGGGTAAGAAAGCTAGGTCTACTTCTCTTTCTTGTTGGTTGAGGAGTGTTATTCACTTGGCATATGAGACTGCTGGTCAGCAGCCTCCTGAGAGAATCATGGCTCATTCCACAAGGGCCGTTTCATTTTCTTGGGCTTTCAAAAATGGAGCTTCTGTAGATCAGCTTTGCAAGGCTGCGACTTGGTCATCTTTGCATACTTTTTTCTAAATTTTACAAATTTGATACTTTTGCTTCAGCAGAGGCTTTTTTTGGGGAGAAAGGTACTTCAAGCAGTGGTGCCTTCTGTTTAGGTTAACTGTCTTGTCCCTCTCTTATCATCCGTGTCCTCTAGCTTGGGTATTGGTTCCCAACAGTAATTAAGATGATCCGTGGGCTCACCGTGTCATTAGAAAGAAAACATTATTTATTCTTACCTAATAATAAATTTCTTTCTTTCTTGACACGATGAGTCCATGGCCCGCCCTGTTTTTCAGATAGTTTGCTTTTCTATATACTTCAGACACCTCTGCACCTTAGATTGCTTCCTTTCTCCTTTCCCTTTGGTCAAATGACTGGGGATTGTAGGTAGGGGGAGTGGTATTTAACAGATTTTGCTGTGTTGCTCTTTGCCTCCTCCTGCTGGTCAGGAGTGATATTCCCAACAGTAATTAAGATGATCAGTGGACTCAGTGTCAAGAAAGAAATACATTTATCAGGTAAGAATAAATTATGTTTTTCAGGCCCAGATAAATGGCACCTGAAACTTTTGCTGTATCTTCTTTAGTTACTGAAATTTAAAAAAATTGGGATAAACCGGGAGTACCATGCACGCCATCTCAAACTTTTAAGAAGCATTTTCCAGTAGCTGAACAAAATATGGATCAAAGAGGTACTTGACTCTGGCTTTTAAGGGCAAGATTCTTTTTTGCTGAGTCTAAATTCTATTTCCACCGTTACAGGGGGCAAGGGTGCTTTTTTGCCCCACGACAAAAGGTCCAGACCAAAGTGAAAATCTGGAAATCTTTTCATTTCTTTCATCAGAACAAAAGTCAAAGATCCTGCATCTTCTCAAAAAAATAAAAATAAAATAAAAAGTCCTCCCAAAGCTACCTGGAGACCAAATCATGTCTGGTTTAAATCTTCATCTGATTCAAAGACTGCATAAGGGTGCAGCCCCTGCTCTGGATCTTTCTCCGGTAGGGGTAGATGAAGCCGACTTTGGAAGGTATGTGCTCGGTCAGTTCAGGGTACTGGAGATGGTATCTCAGGGTATCTTGGCCTCCAAACGGGAGGTTTATTCTGTCACACATTTCCAGAAGACTATGTGTGTAAGTGATTAGATGACATGGGAGTGATTGTTCCAGTCTCATTGCAGGATCAAGTAAAGGTTTTTTACTCAAATCTATTCATTGTCCCAAAAAAGGAGGGGACTTTCAGACCAATATTGGATCTAAAGATGCTAAACAAATTCTTGCGGGTTCCATCCTTTAAGATGGAGACCATCAGATCAATCCTTCCTTTAGTACTTCAGGGTCAGTTTATGTCTACAATAGACTTAAAGGATGGGTATCTTCACATCCCTTTTCAAGAGCATCATCAGTACCTAAGGTTTGCCTCTCTGGACAGGCATTAACAATTCACTGCTCTACCTCTTGGCTTGGTGATTGCTCCCCAGATTTTTACCAAGGTGTTGAGAACACTTTTTACATTAATCCAGGCCCAGGGGGTAGCGGTTGGTCTATATCTGTTCGATATCTTGGTTCAGACTCCATATTTAACTTTAGCAGCATTGCATACAGAGAAGTTACTTTTGTTTCTTCGCTGTCATGGCTGGATAGTCAACCTCTGCAAGAGTTCTCTCACACCTCAAACAAGTGTTTTTCCTTGGAGTTATCATAGATTCGGTAGAGATGAAGATCTTCCTAACAGATCAACTCAGACTCAAGCTTCAGTCAGCTTGTCGCAATATAATCTGTTCCTTCAGTGACGCAGTGCATGGAGGTAGTGGGTCTCATGGTGACGTTTCCGACGCCATTCTATTTGCTCAGTTTCATTTCAGGCCACCACTTTGTGTATGCTCATACAGTGGAATAGAGACCATTCAGACCTATATCTGTTAGTGACCCTCTCACCAGACAGTCTCTGTCTTGGTGTATTTCCCCTCACCTGGTATCTCTGGGCATGGGTTTCCACCGTCCGGTGTAGGAGATCATCAACACGGATGCCAGTCTATCTGGTTGGGGTGCGGTGTGGGGTCAACTGAGAGCTCAGAGTTTGGTCTCGTCAGGAGAGGTTATTGCTCATCACTATACTATTTTCAATGCTTTTCAAGCGTTGCCTCAGCTTTGTTCTGTTCCTTTTCTTCTGTTCCAATCAGACAATGTTACTACAGTGGCGTACATAAATCATCAGGGAGGAACAAGGAGTTCCCTAGCCATGAAGGAGGTGTTTGCTTTTTGTGGTGGGCAGAAAGGCATCAATGCTCCCTTTCAGCGATTCACATACCAGGAGTGGAGAATTGGGCTCTTGATTCAGGGGATTGGTCCTTAAATCAGGAGATTTTCGATCTCCTGACCAGATGGGGCATTCCATAAATAGACCTCATGGCATCCCGATTAAATCACAAACTTCCAAGATACAGTTCGAGATCAAGAGATCCTCAGCCAGAATTAATAGATGCGTTGACTGCCCCGTGGGGGTACCATCTGGTTTACCTGTTTCCTCAGATTGTCCTGCTTCCACAAGTGGTCGCGGATCAAACAGGAGGTTGTCTCAGCGGTTTTCATAGCTCTGGCGTGGCCACGCAGGACTTGGTTTGTGAATCGGGTTCTGATGTCCAGTGCAGCTCCCCTGGCATTTACCTAAGAGGCCAAAGTTTATCAAACTCTGCAGTCTCTCAACTGTCTAGAGATTGAACGGTTGATTTTTTCACAGAGGGGTTTCTCCGACTCTCATATTAACACTTTGATCCAGGCACAGAAGCGGCTTACCAGAAAAATATACCATATGGTATGAAAGGTGTATTTTTCCTGGGGTTCTTATTGGAATTCTCTTGGCATTCAGTGAGAATTCCTCGGATTCTTCAGTTTCTTCAGAAAGGTTTAGATAAGGGCTTATCATCTAGCTCAATAAAGGGTCAAATTTCTGCGTTGTCTGTGCGTTTGCACAGAAAGTTAGCTTGTTTACCCGAAATTCAATCCTTCGTACAGGCTCTCAGTAGAATTAGACCGGTCATCAGGCCTATTACTTCTCCTTGGAGCCTTAATTTGGTTCTTCTGGTTTTGCAACATCCTCTGTTTGAACCAATGCATTCTTTAGATATCAAGATGCTGGCTATCGCTTCTGCTCGTAGAGTTTCAGAATTCATTTTGCCCAACTGCAGCATGTGTAAGGAACGATAATTGCATAATTTGGATGTGGTTAGCTCACTAAAGTTTTATATTCAAGGATTTTCGCCAGTCTTCCAGTTTGTATTGTTTTCTGGTAAGCGTAAGGCCACAGCAGTGTCTTTGTCCTTTTGGCTAAGAAGCTTGATTCGTGAAGGTTACTTGGTGGAGGGTCAGCAACTGCCCTCAAGGATTACTGCTCCTTCTACTCGCTCCATTTCCACATCCTGGGCTTTCAAGAATTAGACCGCTGTATAGCAGATCTGTAAGGCCGCAACTTGGTCGTCTTTGCATACCTTTACAAAATGTTATAATTTTAATGTTTTTGCCTCAGTGGAGGCGGCCTTTGGAAGAAAGGTTCTTCAGGCGGTGGTTCATAGTAAATAGGTGTCTGCCTTACATTTTCCCACCCAGTTTTTTCTTTCGTGGACTCCACAGCTTGGGTATTGGTTTCCAAGATAAGGGCCCGTGGACTCTCACTACCATTAGATTAAAAAAATATATATATTCTTACCTGATAATAAATTTAATTACTTTTTTGATAGCGAGTCTACAATCCCACCCAATTTTTTTTTTTATTTTTGTTTCTGGTGGCGGCAGTCCAAGTTTGCACCTTTTTACCCTATTATCTTTCTTACTTCTTTCCTTGGCTACAAGCACCACTGGGAGGAAAGTAGGAAGGATATTTGCAACTCTTGTAGGGTGTCTTTGCCTCCTCCTAGTGGACAGGTGATGTAAGGACTCATGGACTCTCACTACCTAGAGAGAAATTAATTTATCAGGTAAGAATACATTTTTTGTTTTTTATGTAGTATAATATGGTTACAACATTGAGGCACCTGTTACTAACATGAAACTATGCAAGTATTTTATGGATGGCTTAAATGAACGTACCTTTAGTAACGTGATGTAGTTTACCAAAGGCACAATGTTTCCCAGTGGTTTTCTGAGATGTAGCATGTGTGTGAGACTGTAGCACTAACCTATTTGCTAGAGCTAGACCTAATTTGCTTTGTTCCTTCATCATTTGTACATTTGTTTCCCTTCCACAGGTAGTATAGTGAGTGTGGGAGACCCAAAGAAAAAATACACACGGTTTGAGAAAATTGGACAAGGGTGAGTCCTTATTTATTCTGCACTTACTGCTGCATGTGTGCAAAGGTAGAGGGGATGTTACATGTTTCTAAAATCTTTTTAAAAGGTAAAATGAATGTCCACTGTCTTCTAATTTTGATACATTTTTAAGGGACAAACAGTGTAAAAAAAAAAACAAATGTTTTTGAAGAATGTTATTGTACTATTGCTTACATGTAAAAGTCAGCTCGAGCAACAGCACACTACTGGGACCCACTGATATGCTTTTCAACAAAGGATACCAAAAGAAAAGTCAGTGTGACCATAAAAGACAAATTGACAAGTCTCTTAAAATCGCTTCCTTTGTCTCAACCATGACACTTGAATTTTGACTTTACTGCCAATTAAAATTTGTTTACACTTGACTATACGAATGTGAATCTCCAAAAAGATGAGTCAATTTCAATAACATTGTAATCTTGACGTCCTTTTATCTGGCCTTCGTTGTCCCATTTCTATTCATGCATTTATATACATATATGATTTATTCTGTTTGTATTCAGTAAACAAGATATATTTATTGTTTTGCTGTGTGCAAATTTGTGGCACTTTTCTTACCAAAAGATTATTCCTTTGAATTTGATTTATATTAGAATTTGTCATTTTGCTTTGCAAGTGGGGGAAAAACAGTTTAACCCAATGTTTAGATTCTATTCACAGATTTGTAGCCCCTGTATGAAATTGTCAGCAACTCACTTTTTGTTTTCATATCATCATGTGTTTTAGGCTTAGTTTTAGCTTTTATACAATCTACTCATAATAAAATATAACTTATCTAAATGTATTCAATTAAATCAGATGGCAAGCACATTATTTATGTATATTTTAAATTGTTGAGAAATATTTGCCAGGATTTAGTGTTTGGTTTAAATGAGGGAACCATTTTTTTATTATTTTTATTTTATTTTTTTTTATTTATTTTTACAAAAGCTTTATTATACTCGCCTGTAGTATTTTCTCTTTGTCAACCACTATAACATTATTTGGTCTGGGGTACATTAGAAATACCAAATAAAGAAGTAATTTATTTGTATAACCACAGACACATACACAGACCACAGACAAATACATTACACTCTCTCCTGTTTAATGATACAGTGCATATCCACAGTGTAGTTATCCACCAAATTGCTACCTTGATATTCTGCTGACAGGGTTGTATTCATACTTTATAGTTATTTTTTATTTTGGCTTTCCTTACACATAACTACTATCCATCTACCTCTTTCTGCATTGCTGTAAGACAGACATTGCCTCTTTCATTGGTCAAAAGTCTGCAATGAACAGTTCTGTACTTTATGATTGTACACAAGTGGAGTATGTTTGTAAGAACCATAATGATCTGTGCATATGTCATCTATAAAGGGTTTAAAAGAAGAATCTGCAGTGCCGGCTCCCACATTCTGCCTGCGCAATGTGCATATATTATGCCCTGACCTCAATAATTATTGGCTACATAAAAACTATGTTCTAAATCGCACTAATACAATGTGCTTCTTAAAGGGACAGGTCACCCAAAAATATTCTCCCATTTAAATTGTTCCCAACAATCCATTTTACCTGCTAGAGTGGATTAAAGGGACAGTCTAGTCAAAATTAAACTTTCATGATTCAGATAGGGCATGCAATTTTAAACAACTTTCCAATTTACTTTTATCTAATTTGCTCAATTCTTTAGATATTCTTTGTTGAAGAAATAGCAATGCACATGTGTGAGGCCTCTATGTGCAGCGACCAATCAGCAGCTACTGAGCATATCTAGATATGCTTTTCAGCAAGTGATATCAAGAGAATGAAGCTAATTAAATAATATAAGTAAATTAGAAAGTTGTTTAAAATGACATGCTCTTTCTAAATCACGAGAAAAAAAAATTGGGTTTCATGTCCCTTTAAATTGTTTACAAGTAGCTCCTTTACCCCTATTTTTGCCTTTGAAATAGCTGATTTAGCTTGTTGTTTCCCAACCTATACTGAAAGTTTTGATACTGCAGTCTCAACTATTGATGAACCTAAGTCAGTGTTTCCCAAAGCTGATGGGTGAGCTGATTGTTTCACCTGTGTTCTAGTTAAGATATAAAGAATATCTGGCCTGAGTAAGGGTCCCAGGACTGGTTTTGGGAAACACTGGTCTAAGCAAACACAGCTAGCAGAAGAAATGACATTCCCAGTGGGGTGAAGTATAGTTGAGTAATAACATGATGGTAATTTTCCATTGTTCTCTCTATGTATTGAGCTTAATTTTTTCCAGGAAAATATAAGATAAGGAAGCCAGTCTGTGTACTCAAAGTGATAACATAATGAGATATGATATTACCTGAAGCTCAACCCACTGTAATAGGCTGTGGTTTAAAAGCACAAAACCAGCTACTTCATATACACAAATAAACCTGAAAATGCAATTTCCCATACATTTTATACTCTCCAGCTGGTATAACAAGTCATTTGCAATTTTACAGTGTACTGTCCCTTTAAGTCTAGGGACTGACACCAGTACATGCATTTATCGTGCAGTGCGGACACTTGAGTGTTCTGCTGGCATCATTAACCTCATTGGAACTATCCTTACTGAGCACGTATGAGTGATGGCACATGTTCCTTCCGAGAGTGTCCATTGTCTGTAAGGCCTGGGTGGGAGCTAGGCCATAAAAAAATGTAAAAAATATAGGCTCTCACTTTTTGCTTATTTAAAAAAAAAAAAAAAATCAATGTTACAGAAAACATCTACAAGTACCAGAAAAAATGATACAGCTATATTGACATTTGACTACTGCTTATTGGACTGTATGGAGTTCTGTATAGAGGTTAAAGGACCAGTAAATACAGTAGATTTGTATAATCAACAAATGAAAGATAAAGAGACAATGCAATAGCCCTAAGTCTGAACTTTAAATGAGTAGTAGATTTCTGACAAATTTCAAAGTTATGTCTATTTCATCAACTCCTGTATCATGTGACAGCCATCAGCCAATAACAAATACGTACACTCCTTGAATTCTTGCACATGCTCAGTAGGAGCTGGTGACTCAAAAAGTTTGAATATTAAGACTGTGCACATTTTATTAATGGAAGTAAATTGGAAAGTTGTTTAAAATTACCTGCTCTATCTGAATCATGAAAGTTTAATTTTCACTTGAGTGTCCCTTTAAGATTTAGGGAAGAAATATTAACAAGAGATATCCACCTTTTTAGTTTAATGCATAATTTAAAAACTAAATGCTGCTGTTAAAATCCATTCTTTATATATCACAGGTGTCAAAGGGGGTTATTTTAATAGTAAATCTCTTAAATGCTTTATTGTAGTTTAATGCCGTTTTTTTTTAATTTTTATAAATGCTTTGTATTCGTTCACCCTCACTAGCTGAATTAAACCCTAGAATTAAGTGCTGGAAGCGCCAGGTGATGTTTGACATCATTGTTTAAGAATACAAAGAAATGGCAGATGAAAGCCAGATCTCCCTACAGGCAGGTAATGGTGTTATATGAGACTTGCGGCATCTGTTCAGAGATGTTGGAAAGACAGATGAATATATCGGATGACAGGGAACAGTTTGCACTTTTGGTTTTGCTAAAAAACATTTAATTAAACACTGGGACTTTCTCAGCTTATTATTTTCAGTAATCTTTCTTGCTTTTTACAAATGCGTTGAATATTTTATTACAATAATACCACTTTCTTTAGACAGACAAGTTTGACTGGCATGTAGAAAAACATGTAACTCCTTTAAATCTATTAATCAAAACTGAGGCCTAGAATCCCTCCTTCTGTGCTACCTGCACCCCAAAAACTGCTAATAGCCGTTCTATAAGATCACAGGAATGCACCGATGACCCGGTTTTATCCAAGAGGGGGGATGTTGCCTATTGAAAGACCGCCATCGCCTTATACATCTGATCTGTGGCCCCGGAGTCATAAAAACAGCAAATAAAAGCTGGGATTTAGCCGCACAACATAGGGTAGTTATAGCCTTAAAACATCTGTAATGGATGTTGCGGTTAATATTTAATAATCGGCAGATTATTGAGGATTCTGCCAGAGCTCTCAGAAAGTGCGTCCATTCAGGTACACTGCATGGACACACCCCGCATAAAATGTAATTTATGTACATCCTAAATGGCTCTGTGCCCACAGACAGTGGTCTCAAATCCAGGTGTGAAAGGAAGGTTTATTTTGTTACGATAAAACTTTATGTGCATTTTTTATCAGACATTTAATAGAGGAAAATATAAACTGCTGCTTACTAAAGTATAATAGGGCATGACACATTTTTTCCTGTGTCAGCAAAATATATATTATATTATTATTAAAGGGACACTAAACCCAATTTTTTTCTTTTATGATTCAGATAGAGCAGCAATTTTAATCAACTTTCTAATTTACACCCATTATAAATTTTTCTTTATTTGAAAAAGCAGGAATCCGAACTTAGGAGCTGGCCCATTTTTGGTTCAGAACCCTGGGTAGTGCTTGCTGATTCGTGACTACGTTTTTTTAAAAAAAAAAAAAATTTGTTTTTATACTGGCAGACTTTCTGGCAGTACTTAAGATGGCGGGGACATTTGTGGGGTGGGGGAGGGAAGAGGGCGGTTTGTGAGGGATCAGGGGGTGGGATGTGTCAGGTGGGAGGCTGATCTCTACACTAAAGCTAAAATTAACCCTTCAAGCTCCATACAAGCTACCTAATTAACCCCTTCACTGCTGGGCATAATACAAGTGGGGTGCACAGCAGCATTTAGCGGCCTTCTATTTACCAAAAAGCAATGCTACAGTCATATAAGTCTGCTATTTCTGAAGAAAGGGTACCCCAGAGAAGCGTTTACAACCATGTGTGCCATAATTGCACAAGCTGTAAATCATTTCAGTGAGAAACCTAAAGTTAGTGAAAAAGTTAACTTTTTTTTTTTTATTTGATCGTATTTGGCGGTGAAATTATGGTATGAAATATACCGAAATGGGCCTAGACCAAAACTTTGGGTTGTCTTCTACACTACACTAAAGCTAAAATTAACCCTACAAGCTTCCTACAAGCCATAATTGCACAAGCTGTTTGTAAATAATTTCAGTGAGAAACCTAAGAATTGTTAAAAAGTTTGTGAAAGTTTATTTGATCGCATTTAGCGGTGAAATGGTGGCATGAAATATACCAAAATGGGCATAGATCAATACTTTGGGTTGTCTACTAAAAAAAAATATATATACATGTCAAGGGATATTCAGGGATTCCTGACAGATATCAGTGATCCAATGTAACTATCGCTAATTGTGAAGAAAAAAAAAACGGTTTGGAAATGGCAAAGTGCTACTTGTATTTATTGCACTATAACTTGCAAAGAACATGTAAACATTGGGTATTTCTAAACTCAGGACAAAATTTAGAAACTATTTATTTTGGTTGTTTTTTGGTGGTTGTAGATGTGTAACAGATTTTGGGGGTCAAAGTTAGAAAAAGTGTGTTTTTTTTTTTTTTTTTTTTTTTTCATTTTTTCCTCATATTTTATAATGTTTTTATAGTAAATTATAATGATGAAAGGAATGGTATCTTTAGAAAGTCCATTTTATGGCGAGAAAAACGGTATATAATATGTTTGGGTACAGTAAAGGAGTAAGAGGAAAATTACAGCTAAACACAAACACTGCAGAAATGTAAAAATAGCCCTGGTCCTTAAGGGAAAGAAATTGAAAAATGTCTTTGTCCTTAAGGGGTTAAAATTGCATGCTCTATCTGAATCGTTAAAGAAAAAAATTGTGTTTAGTGTCCCTTTAAATAAAAAGGAGATTTTAAGTTGATAATATAAATAATTGCAATATGTATTAATTTCTTTCTATAAGGCAGGGAGAGTCCACAACTTCATTCCTTACTGTTGGGAAATACAACACCTGGCCACCAGGATGAGTCAAGGACACCCCAACCAAAGGCTTAAATATCCCTCCCACTTCCCCTATCCCCCCAGTCATTCTTTGCCTTTCGTCACTAGAGGAGGATGGCAAAGAAGTATCAGAAGATTTTGGATAGTCCTGTAATGTAATGTTCCCTTAGAGAGAGGACTGGGGTTTTAAGTAATCATGTCAACCTCTCAGTGAGTACTGATGAAAGTTAGAGCCTGGAGATGCAGGGAAAGTTTTTTTTTTTTTTTTCCTGCGAACCCATCCAGACTGTCAACTAACAACTCCAGAGCAATCAGGGTTGACAAGTTTCACTGCTTGCTGTTACACACTCAGGTCCCTGTCAGAGCGTCACTGCAAGACTCAAACTTGAGGCTGTATCTGTTCCACAGCATGGATCCTGGAGGGTAAGACTGCTTTATTATATATAGCAGGGATTCTAATATAGGGTCACAGTGTGGCTCCTTTATACCTCAATAGGATCAGGGGTTAATATTTCCTTCAGGGAGATTATTTTGGAAAAGTTTTGGGGATTTTTATGTACTGCTTTCACTTTGTGAGGGTTTGGGCTCATAAGACTGTGCTTTTGGCTTGGAAAAAACAGCTTTCACTTTAGTTTTTGAACAAATATCCTGAATCATGATTTCCAGGCTACCAAATTTTAAAGGAGTTGCGCAGCTTATATTATCTTAGCAGGGGAATTATTTTCTTGCGCACCACGTGACCGGGTGTGGTCTCATTCACTTCCTTAAGATCCTGCTGCAGACATCACTCCTTGAGGAGAGTGTTTTCACTAATGGCCTGCCTGGGTCTAGGAGGTGGTGAGTTCCCCATCCATTGGGAATATAAAGGTGCCGTTTTATATATAAAGCGCTTTATTTCTCCAACATAGGTGTGTCCGGTCCACGGCGTCATCCTTACTTGTGGGATATTCTCTTCCCCAACAGGAAATGGCAAAGAGCCCAGCAAAGCTGGTCACATGATCCCTCCTAGGCTCCGCCTTCCCCAGTCATTCTCTTTGCCGTTGTACAGGCAACATCTCCACGGAGATGGCTTAGAGTTTTTTGGTGTTTAAATGTAGTTTTTATTCTTCAATCAATAAAAATTCCTAAGATTCTATCCTTTCTCCAAGAAGGTTTGGAGAAAGGATTATCTGCAAGTTCTTTGAAGGGACAGATTTCTGCTTTATCTGTTTTACTTCACAAAAAGCTGGCGGCTGTGCCAGATGTTCAGGCTTTTGTTCAGGCTCTGGTTAGAATCAAGCCTGTTTACAAACCTTTGACTCCTCCTTGGAGTCTCAATTTAGTTCTTTCAGTTCTTCAGGGGGTTCCGTTTGAACCCCTACATTCCGTTGATATCAAGTTATTATCTTGGAAAGTTTTGTTTTTGGTTGCAATTTCTTCTGCTAGAAGAGTTTCAGAGTTATCTGCTCTGCAGTGTTCTCCTCCTTATCTGGTGTTCCATGCAGATAAGGTGGTTTTGCGTACTAAACCTGGTTTTCTTCCGAAAGTTGTTTCTAACAAAAACATTAACCAGGAGATAGTCGTGCCTTCTTTGTGTCCGAATCCAGTTTCAAAGAAGGAACGTTTGTTGCACAATTTGGATGTAGTTCGTGCTCTAAAATTCTATTTAGATGCTACAAAGGATTTCAGACAAACATCTTCCTTGTTTGTTGTTTATTCTGGTAAAAGGAGAGGTCAAAAAGCAACTTCTACCTCTCTATCTTTTTGGCTTAAAAGCATCATCAGATTGGCTTATGAGACTGCCGGACGGCAGCCTCCTGAAAGAATCACAGCTCATTCCACTAGGGCCGTGGCTTCCACATGGGCCTTTAAGAACGAGGCTTCTGTTGATCAGATATGTAAGGCAGCGACTTGGTCTTCACTGCACACTTTTACCAAATTTTACAAATTTGATACTTTTGCTTCTTCTGAGGCTATTTTTGGGAGAAAGGTTTTGCAAACCGTGGTGCCTTCCATCTAGGTGACCTGATTTGCTCCCTCCCATCATCCGTGTCCTAAAGCTTTGGTATTGGTTCCCACAAGTAAGGATGACGCTGTGGACCGGACACACCTATGTTGGATAAAACAGAATTTATGTTTACCTTATAAATTACTTTCTCCAAGGGTGTGTCCGGTCCACGGCCCGCCCTGGTTTTTTAATCAGGTCTGATGATTTATTTTCTTTAACTACAGTCACCACGGTATCATATGATTTCTCCTATGCAAATATTCCTCCTTTACGTCGGTCGAATGACTGGGGAAGGCGGAGCCTAGGAGGGATCATGTGACCAGCTTTGCTGGGCTCTTTGCCATTTCCTGTTGGGGAAGAGAATATCCCACAAGTAAGGATGACGCCGTGGACCGGACACACCGTTGGAGAAAGTAATTTATCAGGTAAACATAAATTCTGTTTTTGTTCAGTTTTTATTCCATCTGAGAGTAGATACCAAAGTTATGGAGGACGCTGATACTACATTAGAAGGTTCTGCTTCTTCTGTTGTGAATAATAATACCTGTTTATACTGTGAGGAGGCTATGGTTTGCCCGCCTGCTCAATTTTGTTCCATTTGCCTAGGCACGGTTTTAAAGCCTAAAAAGGGAGCTAAGTCTGCTAATACATATAGCGCAATTACTCCCTCTGAGCCATCAACCTCTCAGGATTCTATGTCCCGAGAAATTACTAACCTTTCTACTCAAACCACTTCACATGCAGTCTCTATCAGCACAACTAATTTTCCATCTGGAGGGGGCCTTTTTCCTGCAGACTTTACTGTGTAGCTACAATTGGCGGTGTCTGCGGCCCTGAGTGCCTTACCTATCTCTGGGGAAACTCAAGAGAAAGGTCAAACATAGTTCTCCTGACTTAGTCATCTAAATTTCTGTCGGATCTAGCTTGTATGTCCCAGCTATCCAAGGATGAGTAAACCTCTGTAGCTTCAGAGGGTGAACTTTCTGAGTCTGAGACTTCCGTTACTAAATCTCCTCCAGTGGAGGAGCCCTTCTTTAGATTTAAAATTGAACATTTGTATTGTTTGCTAAAGGAGGTCCTGTCCACTTTAGAGGTTCCAGAGGCTAAGCTACCTGAGGAACCTAAGATCCCTAAGTTAGACAGGGTTTATGAAGACAGAAAGGTCCCACAGACTTTTCTTGTACAAGTTGGTATGGCAAACTATTAGTAATGAATGGGAAAGAATCGGAACTTCCTTTTCCCCCTCGTCAACCTTTTAAGAAATTGTTTCAAGTCCCTGACTCTCAATTGGAACTGTGGGATTCCATCCCTAAGGTGGATGGTGCCATTTTGACGCTCGCTGAGCGTACTACTATCACTCTTAAAGATAGTTCTTCTTTTAGAGAGCCTATGGACAAAAAGTTGGAAACTTTTCTGAGGAAAATGTTCCAACACACTGTATTTTTATTCTAACCGGAGGAAGCTGTAGCAACTACCTTATGGTGCAACTCTCTGTCTGAACTTATTGAGGTGGAATCTCTTCTTGAGGATATTCAGGAGAGAATTGCTAACTCCTTCATTTGTGATGTGAATATGCAGATTATACGCCATAATGCAAAGGCTTCAGGTTTCGTGGTTTTAGCCTGCCGGGCTCTTGATGAAGTCTTGGTCTGCGGATATGACTTCCAAATCCAGACTCCTTTCTATTTCTTTCAAGGGGAAGATATTATTCGGTCCAGGGCTGGACTCCATTATTTCTACATTTACTGGAGGGAAGGGTGCCTTCCTACCACAGGATAAGAAGGGACGGCAATCATCTAATTTTCGATCCTTTCGTTCGGACAAGTCCCAACGATCTCAACCTTCATCCAAGCCCGAGCAGCCCAAGAGTACTTGGAAGCTGGCTCAGTCCTGGAACAGTTCCAAACAGACAAAGAAGCCCGTCGAGAACAAATAAGCATGAAGGTCGTCCCCTGATCCGGGATCGGATCGAGTAGGGGGCAGATTGTCGCTTTTCTCAGACTCATGGTTTCAGGATCCTTGGGTTCTGGAGGTCTTATCTCAAGGATACCGGATAGGATTCAAATCTCATCTGCCCAGGGGCAGATTCCTACTCTCCAGACTGTCTACGAGACTGGAGAAGAGGACAGCCTTTTTAGATTGTGTAAAGCATCTATCCTCCTTAGGAGAACTAGTCCTGGTACCGGCATCAGAAAGAGGTCTGGGGTTCTATTCAAACCTCTTTGTGGTTCCCAAAAAGGAGGGAACTTTTCATCCAATTCAGGACTTTAAGTGCCTAAACGAATTTCTAAGTGTCCCCTCGTTCAAGATGGAGACTTGTTCAGGAAGGACAGTTAATGACTACTATAGATCTGAAGGATGCATGCCTTCACGTTCCGATCCATAGGGAACATTTCCAGTTCCAGAGATTCGCCTTTCCGGATCAACACTTCCAGTTTTTAGCCCTTCAGTTTGGCTTAGCTACTGCTCCAAGGATATTTACGAAAGTTCTGGGGGCTCTTCTAGCAGTTGCTAGAACCAGAGGTATAGCAGTAGCTCCTTACCTGGACGATATCTTGGTACAGGCACCATCTTTTCGTCTAGCAAGGGATCACTCAGACTTTCTTCTAAGTCTTCTTCGGTCACATGAATGGAAGATAAACTTGGAAAAGAGTTCTTACTCCAAATACCAGAGTTGATTTACTGGGCACAGTTATAGACTCTGTGTCCATGAAGATCTTTCTAACAGATCAGAGACATTGCAAGCTAACAGCATGTCTTGCCCTCCAGGCCTCCTTGATACCTTCGGTGGCCCAGTGTATGGAGTGGATTATACTCATGGTGTCTTGTATGGACATCATTCCCTTTACCAGATTCGATCTCAGAGCTTTACAGTTATGCATACTGAGACAATGGAACGAGACTCGCTCTCTTTGTGGCACTGTCAAGATCACCTGTCCCAAGGCACGTGCTTCTTGAGACCGTCCTGGGAGATTGTGACTACGGAACCCAGTCTATCCGGCTAGGGAACCGTTTGGGGGGCCAGGAAGGCACAGGGGCTGTGGACTCAGGAGGAGTCCACTCTTCCGATCAATATCTTGGAACTCCGGGCAGTTCTCTGAAGGCTTTGCCCCTCCTGGGTTCGTCACAGTTTATCAAATTCCAATCAGACAATATAACTTCGGTAGCCTACATCAACCATAAGGGAGGAATGAGAAGTTCCTTAGCGATGAGAAGTATCTCAAATCCTAGAATGGATGGAGGCCCACAACTGTACGCTGTCAGTGATCCAGATTCCGGGTGTGGATAACTGGGAAGCATACTTCCTCAGCAGGCAATCCTTTCACCTGGGGGAATGGTCTCTCCACCCGAGGTCTTTGCAGAGATATGCAGCAGATGGGGAATGCTGGAAATGGACCTCATCTCCTCCCGTCTCAATGCCAAACTATCCAAGTACGGGTCGAGATCGTGGGATCCTCAAGCTGTTCTAATAGATGCCCTAGAAGTTCCATGGAGGTTCAGGCTCGTATATCTCTTTCCTCCATTACCTCTTCTCCCTCGTGTGGTGGCCCGTATCAAACAGGATCAAGCATCAGTGATTCTAATTGCTCCATCCTGGCCGTGAAGGACTTGGTTCACGGATCTGGTAGGGATGTCCTCATCTCCTCCGTGGAGGTTACCTTGTCGCAGGGACCTGCTGATTTAGGGTCCCTTCCTTCATCAAAATCTAGATTCTCTGAGGCTGACTGCGTGGAGATTGAACGCTTCGTCTTATCCAGGTGAGGTTTCTCTGATTGTGTCATCGACACTTTGATTCAAGCTCAAGCCAGTTACTCGACGCATCTATCATAAGGTGTGGCGGACTTACCTGCACTGGTGTGAGGAGCGTCGTTTTTTTTTCTTGGCATAAGGTTAAAAATTGCCAGAATTTTGTCTTTTCTCCAGGATGGTCTGGAGAAGGGTCTATCTGCTAGTTCCCTGAAGTGACAGATATCGGCCCTGTCGGTGTTGCTGCATAAGAGGTTAGCTAAGCTTCCGGATGTGCAGTCCTTCATTAAGGCTCTGCCTAGGATCGGACCTGTGTTTAGAAATATGGCTCCGCCATGGAGTCTCAATCTTGTTTTTCGTGTGTTGCAGTAGGCTCCGTTTGAGCCCATACTTAATGTTGACATTATACGGTTATCTTGAAAGGTTTTTTGTTTTAATTGAGATTTCTGCCTTGCAATGTGACCCCCCCTTACCTTGTTTTTTTTTTTTATGCCGATAAGGCGGTTTTACGTACTAAGTTAGGTTTCCTTTCAAAGGTGGTGTCAGATCACAACATTAATAAAGAGATTATTGTTCCTTCCTTGTGTCCCAATCCTTCTTCGGCGAAGGAACGTTTGCTTAACAATCTAAATGTGGTTCGTGCCTTGAAGTTCTTCCTTCAGGCTACTAAGGAGTTCAGACAGTCTTCATCTTTGTTTGTCATCTATGCAGGTAAGCGTAGGAGTCAGAAGGCCACTACAACTTACCTGTCTTTCTGGTTGAGAAGTGTCATCCGCCTATCTTATGAGACGGTGGGACAACAGCCTCCTGAGAGGATTACAGCTTATTCCACTAGAGCAGTAACTTCTTTCTGTACTTTTAAGAATGAAGCTTCAATGGATCAGATTTGTAGGGCAGCTACCTGGTCCTCTTTACATACTTTTTCTAAATTTTACAAATTTGATGTGTTTGCTTCGGCTGAAGCAGCTTTCGGGAGAAAAGTTTTGCAGGCTGTGGTGCCCTCAGATTGGAGTCCGCCTCCTTTTTGTTCCCTCTTGTTGTTATTCCTTCAGTGTCCTCTGCAGCTTGGGTATTTGTTTTCCCAACAGTAACGAATGAAGTTGTGGACTCTCCCTGCCTTATGGAAAGAAAACAATGTATGCTTACCAAATAAATTCCTTTCTTTCCTGGCAGGGAGAGTCCACGACCTTCCCAACAAGTTACTCTTTGTTTGGGTGGCTCCCTTTTTGTTTTTCAGAGTGCAAATAGGAGGAGTAAGATTAAATAAGAAAACTGTGAAAGAAATTGAAAAGGAAATGAAGTGCACAGAGACAAACCAGGAGATATAATGTTGATAATGATGTATAGGAGAATGATGAAAAAAAAAAAAACACTAAGTAAAAAATAGATGTAAAAAAATAAATTAATATAAACTTGTATTGCAACCTGATTTTTTTTGCTTCCTTATTCTTGCTTTTGTTTGGTGGTTTTCTCACTGACTCTTTCCTCTCATTATTTTTACTTATGTTCTGAATTCCATAAACACTACTAAAATTTGCTCAAATCCCCCCCCCCCCCAAAAACAAATCCAATTAAGTTTCCCGTATGAGAAGGGAACACTTGCTCTTGGTGAAATATAAGGGTTAACAGAACCACACAGCCCTTTTTGAAGACATTTGTTGCATATCTATAATCTAGGCCTGAGGTCGGGCCTGTTTTCAGACTAAATGGCTGTGGCATACTGGTTATCTTGAAATATTAATGATCTGCAGCAATTTGATTGATTTTATGTTGAACCGAATTTAAAACATTATTTATATATTTTTCTGCATTTTTTTTGTGTCAATGGTTAAAACGATGCCAGATAAATGTATACATTCTGATTGCAAATCCCACCGTGTTCAGTCCTGTGTTACAAACTGCTCTGATGCTGCCCGAGATGTTCACAGGCCGCTGAGCACACTGTGTTGTGTCAGGAACAATGCCTCTGACTCAGCTTGCTGCATAAATGCTGCCTTTGTGTTCCTGTCAGAAAGGACCTAGCCCCAGTGTTCCTGGCAGGAGATAAGACAAGTTTAGCAAAGGCCAACAAGTGATCTGTTCCTCTGTAGCAGTAGGTAAAAGCAAGAGAGAGGACTTTTTATATCTCTGCTTTATTGCATTAGTGGAAACCACTGTATAAATGATATCTAAGTGTATTTAAAAAAAATATGCAGCCCAATGTGATTAGTGGTACAGGTATAAGCAATCACCCCTAAAGGAAAAGTCAAATCTAAAAATGTCTATCCTGCATAGGAAATACCAAACTTTAAACATTTTCAAATATTTCTGCATGAAACCCAATTTTTTCTTGTTATCTTTTGTTGAAAAGCAGGGATTTATGCATAGGGGCCGGCCATTTCTGGAGCACTAAATGGCAGCAGTTTTGCAAGAATGTTATTCATTTGCAAGAGCACTAGATGGCAGCACTATTTCCTGCCATGTAGTGCTCCAGATGCCTACCTAGGTATCTCCAACACAATGTTGAGGTTTGCTGTCCCTTTAAGTATTTTTTTTATGCTAAGGGAACATCTGTCTGTTAATTTGTTAGTAAATCTGAGGCCTGCATAGCATTATTTATGTTGTTCTGCACCTGCTGATGGCTGTATTTCCACTACAGGGTGTCTGGTTGTTTTAACCCCTTCGCTACCCTGAATTTCAGAGGAAAAACGTACCCAACTAAAGTTTAAATTATGTCAGCGCATGCAATTATAAAGAGACATTCAATTCAAAATTAAACTTTCATGATTCAAATAGAGCAGCAATTTTAAACAACTTTCAAATTTACTTCCATTAACAACATTTATTTTATTTATTTATTTATAAAATATTTTACCAGGAAGGATACATTGAGATTTCTCTCGTTTTCAAGTATGTCCTGGGATCACAAAACATTGCATTGATACAATAGGGTACAATAAAATACAAAAACAATAATAATACACAATATATGCAAAAATTTAATATAGAGCAGGTAGGAAATATATAATCAACCATGACAGGAGCATTCTGTTTTGAGATATGTATAGAGGGATCTCTTAAAGGATTTTAGGCTTGGGGAAGTTTTTAAAGTGTGAGGGAGGTCATTCCATAATTGTGGCGCTCTGTAGGAAAAGGAGGATCGAGCTGCTTTCTTTTTGTATTGAGGCAAGCTAAATAATGTGCTGTTATTGGATCGGAGGTTATAGGAGGTGGGAATAGCAGGGGAGAGCATTCTGCTCAGGCAGGGTGGGAGCTTCCCAGAAAGGCTCTTAAAGACAAGGCAGGAAAGATGGAGGGTGCGTCTGGATTCCAGCGACAGCCAGTTTAGTTCTTTTAGCATGTCACAATGGTGGGTCCTGTAGTTACATTGTAGCACAAAGCGGCAGAGCGAGTTATATAACGTATTTAGTTTATTAAGGTGAGTTTGCGGAGCAGGTGCATATACTATGTCCCCATAATCCAAGATAGGCATCAGCATTTGCTGTACAATCTTTTCCTTTACTGTAGGGCTGAGGCAAGATTTGTTTCTGTACAGGGCACCTAGTTTTGGATAAAGTTTAGAGGCAATTTTTTCTATGTGGAGTCCAAAAGATAGATTGGGGTCTAACAACATACCTAAGTATTTAAAAGAGTGGACTGCGGTCAGCGTGCAATTGGATTTTGTTTTGATGCGAAGATGGGAATTTTGTAATTTATGTATTTTAGGTCCCGTTACAAAGATCATTGTGACCGTTTTGTCAGTGTTTAGGAAGAGTTTGTTTTTCGAGATCCACTTTTCTACCTCTGTGAACTGGTCTTGGAGCACTGTTTCAAGCTGCAGCAGATCAGATTTGTTTGCATAGATTACCGTGTCTGCGTAAATGTGTACAGTTGAGGATTTGCAGACATTAGGCAAATCATTTATAAATAATGTGAATAGTAGGGGGCCGAGAATGGAACCTTGGGGAACACCACATGTGACTGGGAGAGGGAGGGAGTCACTGTTAGAGACAGAGACATATTGTGATCGATCCGATACATATGATTTAAACCAGGTTAACGGGTGATCAGCAATACCAGAGTTTTTTAGTTTGAGAAGTAGTAGGTCATGGTCCACTGTGTCAAAAGCCTTTGCAAAATCAAGGAAAATAGCTCCAGTTAGGTCTCCTTGTTCCATGGCAGTTTGGATGTCGTTGCAAACTTTTAGGAGGGCAGTTGTAGTGGAGTGATTCGGTCTGAAACCTGATTGATCAGGGGTCAGATAGTTAGAAAGTTGGAAATACTCGCATAATTGCGTATGGACGCATTTTTCTAGGATTTTTGACAATACAGGGAGCAGTGATATAGGACGATAGTTAGAAACCAAGGTTAACTCCCCACTTTTATGAATAGGCACTACTCTTGCAGTTTTCCAGAGTTTGGGTATGTATCCAGACACCAAGGATTCGTTAATTAGGGTTGCAACAGGCTTAGCAATTGCCGGCGCACTGAGCTTCAACAGCATTGCTGGGATTTGATCAGGTCCTGACTGGTTTTTTATTTTTAGATTATCGAGGTGTTTCTTAATGACATTGAAGGGTACAGGTCTAAAATTGAACTTTTCTATATTGGGTCTTTGCTGTTTTAGTGGGGCCTGATCCACATTTGTAGCTTCAGGATGCGTGCCATTTATTAGTTTGTCAATCAGGGTGGTGGAGCATCCTACAAAATAATTGTTAAAGGCATTTGCTACTTCTAAGGGGAGTTGCAGGTTTTGGTTATCCACATTGACAGTGGAGGGTTGGGAGTGGATTGGTGGATTTTGTAAGTTATTTATGAGTTTCCAAAACTTTCTAGGGTTACATATATTATTATTCAGATTTTCACAGAAATATTGCGCCTTAGCCAATTTTGTTTGTTTAGTACATATATTTCGCCATTTTCTATATACACAGTGATCATTCATAGAGCCAGTATGCTTGAACTTTGACCACAATGAATCCCGAAATTGGTACATTTGAATGAGGTCAGCTGTGATCCAATTCAAGTGTGCTCCTTTTACTCTCACCTTACGCAGCGGTGCATGTAAATTCCAAACTTGTAGGAGTTCAGACTGAAAGAATTCAACTCCAGAGTCTAGATCTGGGATTAGGTTTAATCTGTGCCAGGGGAGGTTCTTGATGTCATTTAGAAATGATTGAAGATTAAATTTTTTGAAGGACCTGGTGATTTTAACCTTGGGAGAGGATTTAGTTGCCTTTATTTTGCGCACGCAGTACACTAAGCAGTGGTCACTGAAATTGTTAGGGAGAACACCTGCCTCCTGGATTCGGTCGGGAGAAGTGGAGAGAATCCAGTCGAGCAGGGTATGATTATGGCTTTTGATGTTTATGCGAGTTGGGGAGGAGATTAATTGCGTTAGCTGCAAAGATTTAAACAACGAGCGACAACTGTTAAAATCTCCAAAAACCAAAATTTCACTTTTTGGGTTTTGAGTTATGGATTCACTAAGGAGCTGTGCTATGTCCGAAATGGAATGCACAGGGGAGCTTGGTGGGCGGTAGATTCCTGCAACAATGATTGATTTACTGCACGGGATCTCAATTTTGCCAGAAAGGAAATCAAAGTTGGCAGAAGAGCTAGATTTTTGTATGGGGGTGAACTTTGTGGAGTTGTCAACATAAATTACAATGCCGCCTCCTCTCTTTGCTCTGTCAATTCTATGGCATGTACACCCATGTATTGCAATGGCAGAGTCAGGTATTTTTGCAGTTAGCCATGATTCAGAGATAACAATGATTTTTGGCTTGTACTGTAAACACCAAGCTTGCAGTGCATCGATTTTTGGAAATAAGCTGCGTATATTACAGTGCACAAAGGAGAGGCCTTTTTTAGCTGGAAGGCTAGGAATGGAATTTGCTGGGGGACCAGGGTTAGACTCTACATCATTTGCAAGGGCAAGTAGCATAAGGAATAGGAATTTGGACATAGTTTTTGTTTGGCTATATGCACAAAATGTGCACAGTCTTTTTATATTTACACTTTTTGAGTCACCAGCTCCTACTGAGCATGTGCAAGAATGCATAGAGTATATGTATATGCATTTGTGATTGGTTGATGGCTGTCACATGATATAGGGGGAGTGGAAATAGACAAAACTTTGACATTTTTCAGAAAAAAATCTACTTCTCATGTGAAGTTCTGACTAAGTGCTTTCTGCATTGTCTTTTTATAATATATTTGTTTATGCAAATCTACTGCATTTACTGGTCCTTTAAGACTATTAACCGTAGAATAATGTGCGTTTAACCCCCTTTGTGGATCCAATCAGCAGCGCAAGTGACACGACTCCAATGTGAAACTAGTGCTGCTGATTGGTTCAGTGGCATTTTCCACTCGGGACCAGCAGTGCTTTGCAAATCCCTTTTGGTATTTCTACTGTGTATTTAACCCTTTTTATAGAGATTAACACACAATAGTGTAAGGTCGATAGTCTTAACATTACGTGCTCTTAATGCATTACAGCATGTCATGTTTTTATTATAATAGTGCTTTATTAAATAATTTTTATAATAGATTAAAGGTGTGTAAGAGCCTTATATTTTATTTATCTATTCTTGGCTGAGCAAAACCCGACAGGCCTATTCGTCAAAAAATTAAACTAGATTTATACAGCAGTGCAACTTGTACTGTTTGTGTGGGGGGCGGCTCAGTAAATGTTCATATCTTTGCTAATTAATTTAGGCATGGAGCCTGTGAGGTAATTTCTGTGTACATATGGAAGAGTTATTATATTCAGTAATCCCAATGGATTAGTTATATAATGCTCTGGGATTTGTCACATTGCAACACCCTTCTAGCTAAGATATACACTCAGGAGGATGACTTGCAAAAGAAATAGTGCTTTTTGTGCAGATTTATCAGCACACTGTATAGTTTTTGTATCCTTTGTCTCCTTAAATGGACATTAAACACTTTGAGATGGTAATATAAAATGAATATATATATGTATGTGTGTGTATGTAAATACTGTATATGTGTGTGTATATATATATATATATATATATATATATATATGTATGTATGTGTGTATATATATATATATATATATGTATCTGTATTATATATATATATATATATATATATATATATATATATATATATATATATATATATATGTATCTGTATTATATATATATATATATATATATATATATATATATATATATACCTCTGCAATATACTTTCATTATTTATTTTGTCCCCTTTTCCTCTAATTCCATTCTGAAATTGTGAGCTTTTCAGTTCACAATTAGAAATGGAAGTGCAGAACGCTGCTATATTCCACACAGCCATTGGCTGCACACTCTAGTGACCCATTTATAACTGTCCCTAATTGGCCACAGCAGAGAAGGTAACCTAAGTTACAACATGGCAACTCCCATTGTTTTATAGACACTAAACCTTTACACTATTTAAACCGCTAATAAAACTTTATAAAATACCTCTACATGTTATTCTCAGACTAATCTTTTCTTTAAATTCTTCATTCTTTGTATTATGTGTTTAGTGTTTAATGTCCCTTTAAATGTATATTATACTGTTGGGCACAACTATAATAGCATTCTCACTGCTTTTTGTTCTTCCTGTGCCTGCAGCTTTCTTCAGCATCATTCCCCTATTTTAACCCCTTACAGGTGCTGTTTGGTGAAGCTTTGCATTTTCATACTGGATGCCGCCATCTTGGAATTTAGGTATTCTTGCACCTTATGACTAGTGTGGTGCTTATTCACAGATCAGTGACATAATGGCTTTTTGTATTGTGCATTTTGTGCTGGTATACACAATACGGAGTGGGTGCTTTATATTTATGCATTTATTTTCCATAATTATTCAAAAGCCCTCAGGAATAATAGAGCATTGCAACCACCACAAAAAATGAAAGACTCTGGCTCTGTATCGTGCACGCTAACCCAAAGTGCACAATACAACTGTATACAGCCCAGTAGTTTCACTGATCTGTGGATGTGCGCTGCTTCTGTCTCACAGTGCAAGAACACCTAAGCTTCAAGATGGCGGCACCCTATATGAAGAGTAGAGCTTCAATAAGTGGCATCTCTAAGGGGAAAAAATAACACGCGGAGCAGTAACCAGTGTTTTGCTAGCAAGATGTGCATAGTTCTGAAATCCATTGAAATATCCCTTAAAAGTCTTGAGTATTATCTCCTTTGCTGCTTATTATGGGCTGATCAAGCAGTCACTGTGCAGCATGTAGAATGTCAGGATTCTGAATTAGATGGAATGTCTTTCAGTCTCTCTTGGGGTATAAAAAAAAACCTACAGTTTTCAGATTAGCAATATTAGAAAAGCAGACCAGAGTAATCCTTACTTTGTCCCTTGCTAAGATAGGTGCCAACCCATTTAATAATTTATAGCGTGGTGAATGTTGAAACATAATTCATTTTTATTATTCTAGATATTATTGTATTTCTTTAATAATATTTTCCTAATTAAATGATTCAGTTTTATAATTAACAGAGAAATTACCTAGAGATGAGAGCACAGTTAATGTAAATAAACATATTGGTGTCTGCATTCTTTGAGGCACAGTGCCGAATTCCATTCAGTAATAAACTGCTTGTGTGTGTGGGAGAGTTAACACTTTGGCATGTGGTGTGGATGAAAGGTTGTATAAATTATAGATAATTTTATTTAAGCTGACGTTTTACTCTCCTTGTTTTCTCTCCTTACTTTAGGGCATCTGGAACAGTGTATATTGCTGTAGATATAGCTACTGGCCAAGAGGTAAGCGTGTCTATAGCAAACTATATAGCAAGTTTCTGTGCTTCTACAATATATCTGTTCACGTGATAAAGGGATCACTTCAATGTAAAAGGTCCATTACTAAACATAGCTTTTATTTTCTTGATAATTTCTATGCAAACTATATTAATTGTCTGTCAAATTCCTTTTCTGGTGAGAATTTAGCACCTTGTACATAATATTGACCATGTTAGGAATTTCTTCAGCCTTTTATATCAAAATAATACATTAAACATATATAGTAAAGATCTTATTAATGGTATGCATTAAAATAAATGTAAAGTTTGGACAACGGAAAATGCATAATTAAGTTGTGGCGTAAAGTCACATTTAATTTACACCTTAATCATATTTAATGTTAATCGTAATAACAAAATACAGAGTTAAATTTTTATTAAAAATGTAATGCATGCTATATTTTTCTAGTGTAAAATTAAACAAACAGCTGTGTTTGAATACTGGTGAACAGGGCACTCACAACATATCAGCAAATGCTGCTGAAACACAGTAATAGCTTACCAGAAGCATTTTTGCTAAAAGAGCCACTGTAAGTAAATATTTTCTATGCCTGTTACTAACTAACTTCCCCAAATACGCTTTTTATCAATAGCATTTCATTAAAGGGACAGTATACACCCATTTTCATATAACTGCATGTAATAGACACTACTATAAAGAATAAGATGCACAGATACTGATATAAAAATTCAGTATAAAACTGTTTAAAAACTTACTTAGAAGCTGTCAGTTTGGCTCTGTTGAAAAGGTAGTTGGAAAGCCCACTGCAAGTGGCATATAAGACACCCCCCCCTCCCCCTTCTTTTGCATATGAAAAGACCCTTTACACAAACAGGAGCAAGCTGGAGAAGGTAGCTGAAAGTATTCACATAAAACTTTGGGGTTTGGTTAGGAGTCTGAAAATCAGAGCAATGTTATTTAAAAATAAGCAAAACTATACATTTTTCTTTCATGTAATTAGCAAGAGTCCATGAGCTAGTGACGTATGGGATATACATTCCTACCAGGAGGGGCAAAGTTTCCCAAACCTTAAAATGCCTATAAATACACCCCTCACCACACCCACAATTCAGTTTTACAAACTTTGCCTCCCATGGAGGTGGTGAAGTAAGTTTGTTCTAGATTCTACGTTGATATGCGATTCGCAGCAGGCTGGAGCCCGGTTTTCCTCTGAGTGCAGTGAATGTCAGAGGGATGTGAAGAGAGCATTGCCTATTTGAAGTCAATGGTCTCCTTCTACGGGATCTATTTCATAGGTTCTCTGTTATCGGTCGTAGAGATTCATCTCTTGCCTCCCTTTTCAGATCGACGATATACTCTTATATACCATTACCTCTACTGATTCTCGTTTCAGTATTGGTTTGGCTGTCTACTATATGTAGATGAGTGTCTTAGGGTAAGTAAGTCTTATTTTTTATGACACTCTAAGCTATGGTTGGGCACTTTATATGTAAAGTTCTAAATATATGTATTTAAACTTATATTTGCCATGATTCAGGATAATCAGTATTCCTGTCAGTTTCATTGTTTGGGATAATGCATTTTCTCCTACATTGGTGTGTCTGGTCCACGGCTTCATCCTTACTTGTGGGATATTCTCATTCCCTACAGGAAATGGCAAAGAGAGCACACAGCAAAAGCTGTCCATATAGCCCCCCCTCTGGCTCCACCCCCCAGGCATTCTCTTTGCCGCTCTGAACAAGTAGCATCTCCACGGGGATGGTAAAGAGTATGTGGTGCAGGAGATGGCTTCGGTGATTCTAATAGCTCCTGCATGGCCACGCAGGACTTGGTATGCAGACCTGGTGAATATGTCATCGGCTCCACCATGGAAGCTACCTTTGAGGCAGGACCTTCTAGTACAAGGTCCATTCAAACATCCAAATCTAGTTTCTCTGCAACTGACTGCTTGGAAATTGAACGCTTGATTCTATCTAAGCGTGGGTTTTCGGAATCTGTTATAGATACTCTGGTTCAGGTCAGAAAACCTGTGACTTGGAAAATTTACCATAAGAAAAAATATATCTGTTGGTGCGAAACCAAGGGTTACTCATGGAGTAAAATTAGGATTCCTAGGATACTCTCCTTTCTCCAAGAAGGTTTGGATAAAGGTTTGTCAGCTAGTTCTCTAAAAGGACAGATATCTGCTCTGTCTGTCTTGTTGCACAAACGTCTGGCAGCCGTGCCAGATGTACAAGCATTTGTACAGGCGTTAGTTAGAATCAAGCCTGTCTACAGACCTATGACTCCTCCATGGAGTCTAAACTTAGTTCTTTCAGTTCTTCAAGGGGTTCCGTTTGAACCTTTGCATTCCATAGATATTAAGTTACTATCTTGGAAAGTTCTGTTTTTGGTTGCTATTTCTTCTGCTCGAAGAGTTTCTGAATTATCTGCTTTGCAGTGTACTCCACCCTATCTGGTGTTTCATACGGATAAGGTAGTTTTACGTACCAAGCCTGGTTTTCTTACAAAGGTGGTTTCCAACAGGAATATTAACCAGGAAATAGTTGTTCCTTCTCTGTGTCCGAATCCAGTTTCGAAGAAGGAACGTTTGTTACATAAACTAGATGTAGTTCGTGCTTTAAAATTCTATTTAGAAGCAACAAAAGATTTCAGACAGACATCTTCTTTGTTTGTCGTCTATTCTGGTAAGAGGAGAGGTCAGAAAGCTACTGCTACCTCTTTCCTTTTGGCTAAAAAGCATCATCCGATTAGCTTATGAGACTGCCGGCCGGCAGCCTCCTGAACGAATTACAGCTCACTCTACTAGAGCTGTTGCTTCCACTTGGGCCTTCAAGAATGAGGCTTCTGTTGAACAGATCTGTAAGGCAGCGACTTGGTCTTCTCTGCATACTTTTGCCAAATTTTACAAATTCGATACTTATGCTTCTTCGGAGGATATTTTTGGGAGAAAGGTTTTACAAGCTGTGGTGCCTTCCGTTTAGGTTACCTGACTTGTTCCCTCCCTTCATCCGTGTCCTAAAGCTTTGGTATTGGTTCCCACAAGTAAGGATGAAGCCGTGGACCGGACACACCAATGTAGGAGAAAACAGAATTTATGTTTACCTGATAAATTTCTTTCTCCTACGGTGTGTCCGGTCCACTGCCCGCCCTGGCTTTTAGTCAGGTTTAAAAATTTTATTTTTCTGTACACTACAGTCACCACGGCACCTTATAGTTTCTCCTTTTTCTCCTAACCGTCGGTCGAATGACTGGGGGGGCGGAGCCAGAGGGGGGCTATATGGACAGCTTTTGCTGTGTGCTCTCTTTGCCATTTCCTGTAGGGAATGAGAATATCCCACAAGTAAGGATGAAGCCGTGGACCGGACACACCGTAGGAGAAAGAAATTTATCAGGTAAACATAAATTATGTTTTAATTAAATTTATTTTTCTTTACCTTGAAAATTTTCAATTGATCATTTTTCCCTGTGTGCTGTTAGGCTCGCGGGGGAAGAAAATGTTTCTTTTTATTGCGTCATTCTTGGAGCGGACTTTTTTGGTGCAAAAATGTCGTCATTTTTGTATTCTGTTAACGTCATTTTTGACGCATGTGTATTCAGACATTTTTTTTGCGCCAAAAAATGTGGGCGTCGGTTCTGGCGTCAGAGGATGTGGCGTCATACTTGGCGCAAAAAATATGGGCGTTGTATTTAGCGCCAATAATGTGGGTGTCATATTTGGCGCCAAAAATGTGGGCATATTTTTTGTTCCACTTTTTTTCCTCACATTATTTAAACCTCACTTTTTTTATTGCTTCTGGTTTCCAGAAGCTTATTATTTTGCATTCCTTTCCCATTCCTGAAACTGTCATTTAAGTAATTTGATAATTTTGCTTTAAATATTGTTTTTTTTCTATTACATATTGCAAGATTTCACTGTTCCTGTTTCAAAACGTTCTAAGGGATTCCTGTTGACTGAGTTCAGTCCTACCAAAGCTAAGTTCATTTATTTTAAATGTTATGAATGTTTATCTTTAGCTATGGTTTGTAATAAGTTATCACGATAAACTTTTACATGCAGAATCCATTAGTATTTATGCTTTATATATTGCTATTCTTTTTACATCTTATGTACAAGAAATACTTAGAAGATTTATAAGAATATTTTTCTGATTCTATTTTAAAGGCTTTGTCTGACATTGTGCCTTCTAATAAAATTTTTAGGTCTTTTTCAAACTTCTTTTTTAATTATTGAAGTTTCAAATGACCAACAACATACTGATTTATCCTTCTCTGATGATGTTTTTTTCTCATTCAGAATTTTCTTCATCAGATATTGACACTAACAAATCTACTTTTTTATTTTTTTATTAAAGTACATTTGTTCTTTGTTGAAAAGGTGTTGATTATTTTGGATATTAAGGTAACTAGTTCTTTTCAAGACTAGCTAACATTTTATTTCTGCTTATTTATTCTTCTGTGCTTTCTGAGGTTTTTTCCAGTTCCTCATACTAGGGAATGGAATAGGCTGAGAATTTTCTTTTATTCCTTCTTCAAAGGTTTTAAACTATATTCTTTGCCGGCAGTTAATTTCAATTTTGAGGGTTCTCCAATTTAATGGGGCTATCTCTACTCCTGCTAATTATGCTATTGTTTCTATAGCAAAATAGTATTTATTTTCCTTTAGATGAATGTATCTTATTTAAGGAAAATTATTTATTTTCAGGTTCTTTTCTTGGACCTGTGATTTATTTGAACGATGTTGCAATTGCTTAATTTTTCTGTTTACTTTTAGATCAAGTATCAGATTATGATTTATTTTAGCATTGTTAAAGGGACAAAATCTACTAGACTAGGTGCTGTTGCATTTGTCTTGTTGTTTTGCATTTGTTATGCAAGTTCAGTGTGTTGACTGGTCCTTTAACTGGGTTATCATGCTAATAATTTCATTTGTGTCTTCATTTTATTGAATATTTTTGCAAATGAGGTTTAATCTATGTCTTTAGCTGTTTTAGCTAGAAGAATTTTGTGATTTCTAAAAATCCATATTTCTTTTTTTCTAAAATAATCAATTATTTGGTTTATAATTGGATTCAATTCTTAACTGTTACTCTGGGCTTCAAGATTGAGTTCTAAGACTAAAACTTTAAGCTTTTATTAGTTTGGTTGTTCTTTTTAAGGAACAAATTCCCAAGTAACATGTTTTAAATTGGAAATCTTTTAGTTCAAAATCAGCTCCCTAAAATTGCAATATATGTGCCGTATTCCAGTTTGGCTGGTAAGGGGCAGGTTAAGATTTTTTTTGAAATTTGTTGTTTTGCAAATTTCTTTGATTTTGGGTACAGAATTAAGTTCAGAGTAAAACCGTCTGTGAGAAGTCTTTTTTTCTCTATGATATTCCAGCTATTCCAGTAAGGCTAACACTTTCGTTAAGTGTGTTTCGGTCTTATATATTTTGGGATAATGTTGAAGCGCGGCTGATCACCCGTTGGGGTTCAAGCACTGCTCAGTCCTGGAATCTTCTGGGGTATTTCTTCCAGTTCCATTTTTTAGAACTGGGTTTTGGGGTTTTATTCAAAACTATTCTGCCTTTTGTTGGTCAGTGATGGCATTATTTGTTTTCATTAGATACAATAGATGCATATCTTCATTTTCTGTTTCCATTCAGATTATTTTCTGAGGCTGCGGAATCTCATATGATTCAACTTTGTTCTTTCAGGACATAGTTAGAGGATCTTTTTTTTTTCAAAAGCTCTTGATTCCTCACACAAGGGTCACCTTTTTTTAGGTTTCCAGATAGTTTGGGTCACTGTCTTTGTCTCTAAACAGACAAGTGACAATTTTATTGGGTTCCGTCTGTCGGTACCTTCAGTCTCTATTATTTCCTTCAGTTGCTATATATGGATGGAGGTTTTAGGTTTTATGGCTGCAGCGTTGGATTCAATTCCCTTTGCTCATTTTCATGGAAAACCTTTCCAGTTTTTTATGCTGAATAATGGTGCAGGGATTCTAGGATTTCACATTTTAAATCTTCAGATCCTAATGTTTAACTATCTTGATTTGATGGTTAAGTTCACCTTCATTTAGTTTTACAGGTCTCTTCGTTTCTTTCAACCTGGACCATGATCTCTACAGATGTGAGTCTTTTTGGTTGGGAGGCTGTCTGAGGATCTCTGTCAGCACAAGGGGTTTGGAAATCTCAGGAGGCGAGATTACCATTTGATATTTTAGAACTCCGTGCATTCTCAGAGTTCTTCAGTTAGTTTCTTTTGAAGAAGAGAGGTTTATTGTTTTTCAGACAATGTCACAACTGTGGTATATGTCAATCATCAGGGTGGGACTATCGGTCCTTAGGCTGTGACAAAAGTATCTCTGATATTTGCTTCGGTTAAATCCAGCTCCTATCTATAAATTCTGTGGTCTTTTTCCCAGGTATAGACATTTGTGAAGCGGATTATCTCTGTTAATCAAGCTTTACTTCCGGGAGAATGGTCTCTGTTACCCAGATATGTTTTTCAATTTTTCAGATGTAAGGGTTTTCAGAAATAGATCTGTTGGCATCTCATCTGAATAAAGAACTTCCCAGGGGCCTATTCAGGTCCGGGGATCCTCAGGCGGAAGTAGTGTATGCATTGATATTTCCTTGGAATTATCATTTTTGTCTATATCCTTTCGCCTCTAGTTCTTCTTCCAAAAGTGATTTCCAAAATTCTAATGGAGTGTTTGTACTGCTGGTGGCTCCAGCATGGCCTCTCAGGTTTTGGTATGCGGATCTCATTTGGATGTTCAGTTGCCAACCTTGGACTCTTCCGTTAAGAACAGACCTTCTTTCTCAAGGCCCATTTTTCTATCAGGATCTCAAATCTTTAAATTTGAAGGGATGGAGATTGAACGCTTGATTTTTAGTCATAGAGGTTTCTCTGACTCATTGATTAATACTATGTTACAGGCTCGTAAGTCTACATTTCTTAGTGTTTTTCTCAATTTTCTTGGCATTCTTTTAGAATTCCTAGAATTTTATAATTTCTTCAGGTTGGTTTGGATAAGGTTTTGTTTTCAGTTCCTTGATAGGACAAATTTCTACTCTTTCTGTTCTTTTTTCACAGAAAGATTGCTAATCATCCCGATATTCATTGTTTTGTACAGACTTTGGTTCGTATCAAGCCTGTCATTAAGTTAATCTCTCCTCTTTGGAGTCTCAATTTGGTGCTGAGGGCTTTACATGCTCCTCCGTTTGAACCTATGCATTCTCTGAACATTAAATTACTTTCTTGGAAAGTATTGTTCCTTTTGGCTATCTCTTCTGCTAGAAGAGTTTGAGTTATCTGCTCTTTCTTGTGAATTTCCTTTTCTGATTTTTCATCAGAATAAGGCAGTGTTGCTTCCTGATATTCATCATTTTGTTCAGGCTTTGATTCGTATCAAACCCGTCATTAAGCCAATTTCTCCTCCTTGGAGTTTTAATTTGGTTCTGAAGGCTTTTCAGGCTCTTCTATTTGAGCATATGCTTGCTCTGGACATTAATTACTTTCATGGAAAGTATTGTTCTTTTTGGACATCTCTTCAGCTAGAACAGTTTTTGAATTGTCTGTTTTTTCTTGTGAATCTCCTTTTTCTGTTTTTTTTTCATCAGGGTAAGGTGCTTTTTGCTGTCCTCATTTCAATTCTTACCTAAAGTTGTAAATTCTAACTACATTAGGGAGGAATTATTGTTTTCCTAAGACTTCTTTGGCAAGATTCTTTCATTCTTTGGATATGGTAAGAGTTTTGAAATCTTATGTTGAAGCTATTCAGATTTCAGACATACTTCTAGTCTATTTGTTTTCTTTTCTGGTTTTAGGAAGATCAAAAGGCTTCTGCCATTTATTTGGCATCTTGGTTAAACTTTTGATTCATCATGCTTATTTGGAGTCAGGTGGATTCCCGCCTCAGAGGATTACGGCTCATTCTACTAGGTAAGTTTCTACTTCCTGGGCTTTTTAAGAATGAAGCTTCTGTTGATCACATTTGCAAAGCAATGACTTGGTCTTCTTTGCATACTTTTACTAAATTCTGCCATTTTGATGTGTTTTCTTCTTCTGAAGCAGTTTTTGGTAGAAACGTACTTCAGGCAGCTGTTTCTGTTTGATTCGTTTGCTTATAATTTCTGTTTTTTTCATTATAAGATTAAAACTTTTGATTTGGGTTGTGGATTATTTTTTCAGCGGAATTGGCTGCCTTTATTTTATCCCTCCCTCTCTAGTGACTCTTGCGTGGAAGTTCCACATCTTGGGTATCTGCTATCCCATACGTCACTAGCTCATGGACTCTTGCTAATTACATGAAAGAAAACATAATTTATGT
This sequence comes from Bombina bombina, assembly GCF_027579735.1. Lineage (NCBI taxonomy): Eukaryota > Metazoa > Chordata > Amphibia > Anura > Bombinatoridae > Bombina > Bombina bombina. Next base: position 1,219,399,286 of record NC_069501.1, read on the forward strand.
AAGAACTTACCTGATAAATTCATTTCTTTCATATTAGCAAGAGTCCATGAGACCCACCCTTTTTTGTGGTGGTTATGATTTTTTTGTATAAAGCACAATTATTCCAATTCCTTATTTTTGATGCTTTTGCTCCTTTCTTATCACCCCACTTCTTGGCTATTCGTTAAACTGAATTGTGGGTGTGGTGAGGGGTGTATTTATAGGCATTTTAAGGTTTGGGAAACTTTGCCCCTCCTGGTAGGAATGTATATCCCATACGTCACTAGCTCATGGACTCTTGCTAATATGAAAGAAATGAATTTATCAGGTAAGTTCTTACATAAATCATGTTATTTAAATAAAAAAACTTTATGGGCTATATAAATGGATCATCTACAAAACATTTATGCAAAGAAAAAATTAGTGTATAATGTCCCTTTAACATATCTCTACCGTATATCAGAAATCTTGTCTGCAAATTTAATTGTTTTCCAAACCCACTCCGTGGGTATCCTTTGCTCTGTACCAATCCGTTTACAATACCTAGGTTTCAAAATGGCGCTTTAAACACAATTTCATTGGTTTAAGTATTTTGAACATGCAGTGCTGAAAATAGTGGGCAGGATAACGTGACATCATCAGGGAATAAAAGATATAACTTTTATAACGTTATGAAACTTCGTTTTGGAGAAAATATAGGTCAGTAGGTTTTAATTAATGTTTATTAACTTTAATATGTTAGTTGTTTGGCTTAAAAATTATAACAGAAAGTAATCCTTAAAGGAAGTATTTTTCAGAATATTTCTGTTCAAAATGGAAATGCTCGCATCCACGTTTCAGTTTTGATAATCCACCTTAAGAGAAGAAAAAGGGTGAGGGTGAGAGGGAAAGAAAACACTAGTTCACAAAAAAAGTAGATAACAGTATTAACCCAAGCCTCCCTGGGAGAAAGTAGAACAAGCACAATTATTTGATGTATTTTACAGCAAAAGGCAGCAAATAATGAATGCATGGTGCAATAATGTTATGTTTTCAATAATGAAGAGGTTTGTGCATTGTTAATGGGACAGTAAAGTCAACTTTGTAATTTTTTTTGTTGTCTAGGTATCCTTTGTTAAAAAAATATACATAGATTGGCTCAGGAGCAGCAATTCACTACTGGGAACTAGCTGCTCATTGGTGGCTGCACATATATGCCTCTTGTCATTGGCTTACTAGATTTGTTCAGCTAGCTCCCAGTAGCATGTTGCTGTTCCTTCAACAAATGATACCAAGTAAATAAAGCAAATTTTATGATATAGGTAAATTGGAAAGTTGTTTTAATTGTATCTGAATCACAAGAAAAAAAAAATGGGTTTCATGTCCTTTTTAACTGCGCATGTGAAAACGATAATTCATGCTAAAATCCTATGTGTGTGTATATTAGTTTGTAATTGGTTAGCAATCGTCATTTTGTTCTGGGTAAAGGGAAATCAGTGATAAGAAAAAACTAACTTTTTATACTCATTACGTTATTTATTGCTAAATTCTCAGGTATGAAGGTTCGTTATCATGCAGCTTTCAACATTTGTCTTAACGTATGTCCCTTTATTTGTGTAACAGGAAGGTGAGGGGTCTTGTACCCACCTAAAAAAGGTGCTGTTCTAGGATTTGGGTTTTCATCCAGCCCCTTTATAAAAATACAAAACAAAAAACAGTATTTGCTATATGTGTATATATAGTTTATTTTAGTAATCCCGTATTTTAAAATTTAGTAGTGACAAGGCAGAATATTATTATTAGGTACAGTAGTTCAACAAGAAACAGCAACAAACTGGTGCCACGGAAAAAAAATAAAAACCTATACTAAAAAAAATAATTTGGTAAAGTGTTTTCATTTTGGATATCTATAATCTTATTAAAGGGACATTTAAACTCTCAATACAATGGAAATTATTTAATTTACCTGATTCTCCTATAATTTAACTCAAAACTGAGTCATCAGAGGATCCTTTTGGATTCTGAACTTGGACCTTAACACATTTGACACAGTGATTGCTTGACCAACATAAGAGCACATTTGTATCTGTTTCTAATTGGCCACAGTAAAAGGCAAGATAAGCAAACCATGCCCCTTAACTGAAATGCATTTTGCTGACATTGTGGCTACAGATATTGTGCAATGTAGTTATTGTTTTATATTATAGGCACAAATATGATAAAATGTGTTTGATATCCAGTAAGGTTTTAAGCTTACTTAGCTTGTGTAGATGAGCACACAAGTACACATAGCTTTTTATAAGTAATATGATGACACCCATTTTTTAAATTACTTTTTCTGCATGCAGGTTGCAATCAAGCAAATGAATCTTCAGCAACAGCCAAAGAAAGAACTAATCATCAATGAAATCCTTGTTATGAGGGAAAACAAGAACCCAAACATTGTAAATTACCTAGACAGGTAAGGGAATTATCTGATTTTCTTTTGAGCAAATAACTCACTTGTCTGTAAAACTGCCAATAGAGCTGCATTGTAAGACATAAGGTGAGTGATTTGATTATCTTAGACCAGTACAGTAAAAGTAGATAGATGATATTTTATGCTATTATTTTTATACATTGGGCTGAAAATATAAAAACTAAAATTATATTACAAGCGCATAGGGACTTTAAAGGAATGGAGGGTCTCTGCTTGATTTCAAAGCAACACGTAACGTTGTCCCCAAGGCAGAACATGCTATGATCTAAATTGTCATCACAGAAAATGTAGCAGGTCTGCAGAAAGAACATGAGACATTCATAAATCTTCATGGGAATTAATTTTGCAGTGCAGCGCCACATCAGACTTTTCTCATCAAACAGTGCTGTGCTCTGGCTGCATTGTGTAAGTTTTTCTTAACACAGTGCAGCCAGAGCTGTTTGAATAGTACAGTCAAATATGGAGCAGCAGTGCAAATTGGCAGCTCATGGATTGATTACTGGCTCTCAGAAATTTTTCAACCCTGCCCCCTAGCTTTTTCCAGTCTGCAAAAGCTTTGACTCCTGAGTATAAGACATTCTTAGAAACATTGCACCTTTTTTTTGTTACTACATTTTTACGTTATAATTATGTGATGTTGGACCAAGAGGAAAATAAACAAATTTATTCAATGGTCATTCTAAAAACTTAGCTTTTTTTCTGCACCTAATCTGCAATGCAATTTTCAGTTGCTGCAATATATTTAAAAACTTTAAAAATTGCTTTATTCTCCAAATAATCATCACAGTGCAATTAAGCTGGTGCCTTAGTGTAAACAGCCTAATTTTAAAATGTAATTTCAAAGTGACCTGCAAAAATATTTCTTTCTAATGACACGGTGAGTCCACGGATCATCTAATTTTGGGAATATCACTCCTGCCCAGCAGGAGGCGGCAAAGAGCACCACAGCAAAGCTGTTAAATATCACCTCCCTTCCCTCCAACCCCAGTCATTCTCTTTGCCTATGTTAAGAGCAAGGAGGTGGTAAAATTTAGGTGTCTGGAAGAAGATTCTTCAATCAAGATTTTATTATTTTTCAGCAGTTTGTTCTGCTTTCTCCTGGGGTGTAGCCGTAGAGCAGTGGTGGCTTTTAAGTAATTGGAACTTGTGGGGTACAATCCTCACTGCGCCTCCCATGTAGTTAATGCTGCCCTAATATTGACTGGCAGAAAGTCTGCCAGTACTAAAATAAAAGGTATTTTTTAAAATTGTTTTTAGTTTTTTTAGCATATTTACGTATGCTGATGTGTAGGATCCCCCCCAAACAGCTCTCTAACCCTCCCCCTCTACCCTATTAGTAGCTATCTTGGGGACTGGCAGCTGTCTGCCAGTACCCAGTTTACTAAAAAAAATGCTTTTTCTCCAACATAGGTGTGTCCGGTCCACGGCGTCATCCTTACTTGTGGGGATATTCTCTTCCCCAACAGGAAATGGCAAAGAGCCCAGCAAAGCTGGTCACATGATCCCTCCTAGGCTCCGCCTACCCCAGTCATTCTCTTTGCCGTTGCACAGGCAACATCTCCACGGAGATGGCTAAGAGTTTTTTGGTGTTTAAATGTAGTTTTTATCCTTCAATCAAGTGTTTGTTATTTTAAAATAGTGCTGGTATGTACTATTTACTCTGAAACAGAAAAGAGATGAAGATTTCTGTTTGTAAGAGGAAGATGATTTTAGCAAACGTTACTAAAATCGATTGCTGTTTCCACACAGGACTGTTGAGATGAAGTAACTTCAGTTGGGGGAAACAGTTTGCAGACTTTTCTGCTTGAGGTATGACTGGCCACATTTCTAACAAGACTTTGTAATGCTTGAAGGCTGTCATTTTCCCTATGGGGACCGGTAAGCCATTTTCTTAGTTTAAGTAAAAGAATAAAGGGCTTCATAAGGGCTTATAAAACTGGTAGACATTTTTCTGGGCTAAAACGATTACTGTACTAAACATATTTGGCAGATTATAACTCTTATAGTTATTATAATCTTGGGGATTGTTTTAAAAAAAAACGGCAGGCACTGTATTGGACACCTTTTTCAGATGGGGGCCTTTTCTAGTCATAGGCAGAGCCTCATTTCTCCAACATAGGTGTGTCCGGTCCACGGCGTCATCCTTACTTGTGGGATATTCTCTTCCCCAACAGGAAATGGCAAAGAGCCCAGCAAAGCTGGTCACATGATCCCTCCTAGGCTCCGCCTACCCCAGTCATTCTCTTTGCCGTTGTACAGGCAACATCTCCACGGAGATGGCTTAGAGTTTTTTAGTGTTTAACTGTAGTTTTTATTATTCAATCAAGAGTTTGTTATTTTAAAATAGTGCTGGTATGTACTATTTACTCAGAAACAGAAAAGAGAAGAAGATTTCTGTTTGTATGAGGAAAATGATTTTAGCAACCGTTACTAAAATCCATGGCTGTTCCACACAGGACTGTTGAGAGGAATTAACTTCAGTTGGGGGAACAGTGAGCAGTCTCTTGCTGCTTGAGGTATGACACATTCTAACAAGACGATGTAATGCTGGAAGCTGTCATTTTCCCTATGGGATCCGGTAAGCCATGTTTATTAAGATAGTAAATAAGGGCTTCACAAGGGCTTATTAAGACTGTAGACTTTTTCTGGGCTAAATCGATTCATTATTAACACATATTTAGCCTTGAGGAATCATTTAATCTGGGTATTTTGATAAGATTATATCGGCAGGCACTTTTTTAGACACCTTATTCTTTAGGGGCTTTCCCAAATCATAGGCAGAGGCTCATTTTCGCGCCGGTGTTGCGCACTTGTTTTTGAGAGGCATGACATGCAGTCGCATGTGTGAGGAGCTCTGATACATAGAAAAGACTTTCTGAAGGCGTCATTTGGTATCGTATTCCCCTTTGGGCTTGGTTGGGTCTCAGCAAAGCAGATACCAGGGACTGTAAAGGGGTTAAAGTTAAAAACGGCTCCGGTTCCGTTATTTTAAGGGTTAAAGCTTCCAAATTTGGTGTGCAATACTTTTAAGGCTTTAAGACACTGTGGTGAAATTTTGGTGAATTGTGAACAATTCCTTCATATTTTTTCGCAATTGCAGTAATAAAGTGTGTTCAGTTTAAAATTTAAAGTGACAGTAACGGTTTTATTTTAAAACGTTTTTTGTACTTTGTTATCAAGTTTATGCCTGTTTAACATGTCTGAACTACCTGATAGACTGTGTTCTGAATGTGGGGAAGCCAGAGTTCCTTCTCATTTAAATAAATGTGATTTTTGTGACAATGACAATGATGCCCAAGATGATTCCTCAAGTGAGGGGAGTAAGCATGGTACTGCATCATTCCCTCCTTCGTCTACACGAGTCTTGCCCACTCAGGAGGCCCCTAGTACATCTAGCGCGCCAATACTCCTTACTATGCAACAATTAACGGCTGTAATGGATAATTCTGTCAAAAACATTTTAGCCAAAATGCACTCTTATCAGCGTAAGCGCGACTGCTCTGTTTTAGATACTGAAGAGCATGACGACGCTGATAATAATGGTTCTGAAGGGCCCCTAAACCAGTCTGATGGGGCCAGGGAGGTTTTGTCTGAGGGAGAAATTACAGATTCAGGGAACATTTCTCAACAAGCTGAACCTGATGTGATTACGTTTAAATTTAAGTTGGAACATCTCCGCGCTCTGCTTAAGGAGGTATTATCCACTCTGGATGATTGTGACAATTTGGTCATCCCAGAGAAGCTATGTAAAATGGACAAGTTCCTAGAGGTCCCGGGGCTCCCAGAAGCTTTTCCTATACCCAAGCGGGTGGCGGACATTGTAAATAAAGAATGGGAAAGGCCCGGTATTCCTTTCGTCCCTCCCCCCATATTTAAAAAATTGTTTCCTATGGTCGACCCCAGAAAGGACTTATGGCAGACAGTCCCCAAGGTCGAGGGAGCGGTTTCCACTTTAAACAAACGCACCACTATACCCATAGAAGATAGTTGTGCTTTCAAAGATCCTATGGATAAAAAATTAGAAGGTTTACTTAAAAAGATGTTTGTTCAGCAGGGTTACCTTCTACAACCAATTTCATGCATTGTCCCTGTCGCTACAGCCGCATGTTTCTGGTTCGATGAGCTGGTAAAGGCGGTCGATAGTGATTCTCCTCCTTATGAGGAGATTATGGACAGAATCAATGCTCTCAAATTGGCTAATTCTTTCACCCTAGACGCCACTTTGCAATTGGCTAGGTTAGCGGCTAAGAATTCTGGGTTTGCTATTGTGGCGCGCAGAGCGCTTTGGTTGAAATCTTGGTCTGCTGATGCGTCTTCCAAGAACAAGCTACTTAACATTCCTTTCAAGGGGAAAACGCTGTTTGGCCCTGACTTGAAAGAGATTATCTCTGATATCACTGGGGGTAAGGGCCATGCCCTTCCTCAGGATCGGCCTTTCAAGGCCAAAAATAAACCTAATTTTCGTCCCTTTCGTAGAAACGGACCAGCCCAAAGTGCTACGTCCTCTAAGCAAGAGGGTAATACTTCTCAAGCCAAGCAAGGTTGGAGACCAATGCAAGGCTGGAACAAGGGAAAGCAGGCCAAGAAACCTGCCACTGCTACCAAGACAGCATGAAATGTTGGCCCCCGATCCGGGACCGGATCTGGTGGGGGGCAGACTCTCTCTCTTCGCTCAGGCTTGGGCGAGAGATGTTCTGGATCCTTGGACACTAGAAATAGTCTCCCAAGGTTATCTTCTGGAATTCAAGGGGCTTCCCCCAAGGGGGAGGTTCCACAGGTCTCAGTTGTCTTCAGACCACATAAAAAGACAGGCATTCTTACATTGTGTAGAAGACCTGTTAACAATGGGAGTGATTCATCCTGTTCCATTAGGAGAACAAGGGATGGGGTTCTACTCCAATCTGTTCATAGTTCCCAAAAAAGAGGGAACGTTCAGACCAATCTTAGATCTCAAGATCTTAAACAAGTTTCTCAAGGTTCCATCGTTCAAGATGGAAACCATTCGAACAATTCTTCCTTCCATCCAGGAAGGTCAATTCATGACCACGGTGGATTTAAAGGATGCGTATCTACATATTCCTATCCACAAGGAACATCATCGGTTCCTAAGGTTCGCATTCCTGGACAAGCATTACCAGTTCGTGGCGCTTCCTTTCGGGTTAGCCACTGCTCCAAGGATTTCACAAAGGTACTAGGGTCCCTTCTAGCTGTGCTAAGACCAAGGGGCATTGCTGTAGTACCTTACTTGGACGACATTCTGATTCAAGCGTCGTCCCTTCCTCAAGCAAAGGCTCACACGGACATCGTCCTGGCCTTTCTCAGATCTCACGGATGGAAAGTGAACGTGGAAAAGAGTTCTCTATCTCCGTCGACAAGGGTTCCCTTCTTGGGAACAATAATAGACTCCTTAGAAATGAGGATTTTTCTGACAGAGGCCAGAAAAACAAGACTTCTAGACTCCTGTCGGATACTTCATTCCGTTCCTCTTCCTTCCATAGCGCAGTGCATGGAAGTGATAGGTTTGATGGTAGCGGCAATGGACATAGTTCCTTTTGCGCGCATTCATCTAAGACCATTACAACTGTGCATGCTCAGTCAGTGGAATGGGGACTATACAGACTTGTCTCCGAGGATACAAGTAAATCAGAGGACCAGAGACTCACTCCGTTGGTGGCTGTCCCTGGACAACCTTTCACAGGGAATGACCTTCCGCAGACCAGAGTGGGTCATTGTCACGACCGACGCCAGTCTGATAGGCTGGGGCGCGGTCTGGGGATCCCTGAAAGCTCAGGGTCTTTGGTCTCGGGAAGAATCTCTTCTACCGATAAATATTCTGGAACTGAGAGCGATATTCAATGCTCTTAAGGCTTGGCCTCAGCTAGCGAGGGCCAAGTTCATACGGTTTCAATCAGACAACATGACAACTGTTGCGTACATCAACCATCAGGGGGGAACAAGGAGTTCCCTGGCGATGGAAGAAGTGACCAAAATCATTCAATGGGCGGAGTCTCACTCCTGCCACCTGTCTGCAATCCACATCCCAGGAGTGGAAAATTGGGAAGCGGATTTTCTGAGTCGTCAGACATTGCATCCGGGGGAGTGGGAACTCCATCCGGAAATCTTTGTCCAAATCACTCAACTGTGGGGCATTCCAGACATGGATCTGATGGCCTCTCGTCAGAACTGCAAAGTTCCTTGCTACGGGTCCAGATCCAGGGATCCCAAGGCGGCTCTAGTGGATGCACTAGTAGCACCTTGGACCTTCAAACTAGCTTATGTATTCCCGCCGTTTCCTCTCATCCCCAGGCTGGTAGCCAGGATCAATCAGGAGAGGGCGTCGGTGATCTTGATAGCTCCTGCGTGGCCACGCAGGACTTGGTATGCAGATCTGGTGAATATGTCATCGGCTCCACCATGGAAGCTACCTTTGAGACGAGACCTTCTTGTTCAAGGTCCGTTCGAACATCCGAATCTGGTCTCACTCCAGCTGACTGCTTGGAGATTGAACGCTTGATCTTATCGAAGCGAGGGTTCTCAGATTCTGTTATCGATACTCTTGTTCAGGCCAGAAAGCTTGTAACTAGAAAGATTTACCACAAAATTTGGAAAAAATATATCTGTTGGTGTGAATCTAAAGGATTCCCTTGGGACAAGGTTAAGATTCCTAAGATTCTATCCTTCATTCAAGAAGGATTGGAAAAAGGATTATCTGCAAGTTCCCTGAAGGGACAGATTTCTGCCTTGTCTGTGTTACTTCACAAAAAGCTGGCAGCTGTGCCAGATGTTCAAGCCTTTGTTCAGGCTCTGGTTAGAATCAAGCCTGTTTACAAACCTTTGACTCCTCCTTGGAGTCTCAACTTAGTTCTTTCAGTTCTTCAGGGGGTTCCGTTTGAACCCTTACATTCCGTTGATATTAAGTTATTATCTTGGAAAGTTTTGTTTTTGGTTGCAATTTCTTCTGCTAGAAGAGTTTCAGAATTATCTGCTCTGCAGTGTTCTCCTCCTTATCTGGTGTTCCATGCAGATAAGGTGGTTTTACGTACTAAACCTGGTTTTCTTCCAAAAGTTGTTTCTAACAAAAACATTAACCAGGAGATTTTCGTACCTTCTCTGTGCCCGAAACCAGTTTCAAAGAAGGAACGTTTGTTGCACAATTTGGATGTTGTTCGCGCTCTAAAATTCTATTTAGACGCTACAAAGGATTTTAGACAAACATCTTCCTTGTTTGTTGTTTATTCCGGTAAAAGGAGAGGTCAAAAAGCAACTTCTACCTCTCTCTCTTTTTGGATTAAAAGCATCATCAGATTGGCTTACGAGACTGCCGGACGGCAGCCTCCCGAAAGAATCACAGCTCATTCCACTAGGGCTGTGGCTTCCACATGGGCCTTCAAGAACGAGGCTTCTGTTGATCAGATATGTAGGGCAGCGACTTGGTCTTCACTGCACACTTTTACCAAATTTTACAAGTTTGATACTTTTGCTTCTTCTGAGGCTATTTTTGGGAGAAAGGTTTTGCAAGCCGTGGTGCCTTCCATCTAGGTGACCTGATTTGCTCCCTCCCATCATCCGTGTCCTAAAGCTTTGGTATTGGTTCCCACAAGTAAGGATGACGCCGTGGACCGGACACACCGATGTTGGAGAAAACAGAATTTATGTTTACCTGATAAATTACTTTCTCCAACGGTGTGTCCGGTCCACGGCCCGCCCTGGTTTTTTAATCAGGTCTGATAATTTATTTTCTTTAACTACAGTCACCACGGTATCATATGGTTTCTCCTATGCAAATATTCCTCCTTAACGTCGGTCGAATGACTGGGGTAGGCGGAGCCTAGGAGGGATCATGTGACCAGCTTTGCTGGGCTCTTTGCCATTTCCTGTTGGGGAAGAGAATATCCCACAAGTAAGGATGACGCCGTGGACCGGACACACCGTTGGAGAAAGTAATTTATCAGGTAAACATAAATTCTGTTTTTCGCGCCGCTAATGCGCAGTTGTTTTTGGAGAGCAAGGCATGCAGATGCATGTGTGAGGAGCTAAGAACCACTGAAAAAGCTTATAGAAGGCGTCATTTGGTATCGTATTCCCCTCTGGGCTTGGTTGGGTCTCAGCAAAGCAGATACCTGGGACTGTATAGCGGTTAAATGTAAAAACGGCTCCGGTTCCGTTATTTTAAGGGTTAAAGCTTTCAAATTTGGTGTGCAATACTTTTAAGGCTTTATGACACTGTGGTGAAAATTTGGTGAATTTTGAACAATTCCTTCATACTTTTTCACATATTCAGTAATAAAGTGTGTTCAGTTTAAAATTTAAAGTGACAGTAACGGTTTTATTTTAAAACGTTTTTTGTGCTTTAACAAGTTTAAGCCTGTTTAACATGTCTGAACCATCAGATAAGCGATGTTCTATATGTATGAAAGCCAAGGTTTCTCCCCATTTAAATATATGTGATGATTGTGACATAGTGTCCAAAAAAAGTAGGGACAATGATGCCACAGATACTGATATTGCCCAAGATGATTCCTCAAATGAGGGGAGTAAGCATGGTACTGCATCATCCCCTTCTGTGTCTACACCAGTTTTGCCCACACAAGAGGCCCCTAGTACATCTAGTGCGCCCATACTTATTACCATGCAACAATTAACGGCTGTAATGGATAATTCTATTGCTAACATTTTATCCAAAATGCCTACTTATCAGAGAAAGCGCGATTGCTCTGTTTTAAACACTGAAGAGCAAGAGGACGCTGATGATAACTGTTCTGACATACCCTCACACCAATCTGAAGGGGCCAGGAGGGAGGTTTTGTCTGAGGGAGAAATTTCAGATTCAGGAAAAATTTCTCAACAAGCTGAACCTGATGTTGTAACATTTAAATTCAAACTAGAACATCTCCGCTCACTGCTTAAGGAGGTATTATCTACTCTGGATGATTGTGACAATTTGGTCATTCCAGAGAAATTATGTAAGATGGACAAGTTCCTAGAGGTTCCTGTGCCCCCGATGCTTTTCCTATACCCAAGCGGGTGGCGGACATAGTAAATAAGGAGTGGGAAAGGCCCGGCATACCTTTTGTTCCTCCCCCTATATTTAAGAAATTATTTCCTATAGTTGACCCCAGAAAGGACTTATGGCAGACAGTCCCCAAGGTCGAAAGGGGCCGTTTCAACTCTAAACAAACGCACTACTATTCCTATAGAAGATAGTTGTGCTTTCAAAGATCCTATGGATAAAAAATTAGAGGGTTTGCTTAAAAAGATGTTTGTTCAGCAAGGTTACCTTCTACAACCAATTTCATGCATTGTTCCTGTCACTACAGCAGCGTGTTTCTGGTTCGAAGAACTAGAAAAGTCGCTCAATAAAGAATCTTCGTATGAGGAGGTTATGGACAGAGTTCAAGCACTTAAATTGGCTAACTCTTTTATTTTAGATGCCGCTTTGCAATTAGCTAGATTAGCGGCGAAAAATTCAGGGTTTGCTATCGTGGCGCGCAGAGCGCTTTGGCTAAAGTCTTGGTCAGCGGATGTGTCTTCCAAGACAAAATTGCTTAACATCCCTTTCAAGGGTAAAACACTGTTTGGTCCTGATTTGAAAGAGATTATTTCAGACATCACTGGGGGAAAGGGCCACGCCCTTCCTCAGGATAGGTCCTTTAAGGCTAAAAATAAGCCTAATTTTCGTCCCTTTCGCAGAAACGGACCAGCCTCTAATTCTTCATCCTCTAAGCAAGAGGGTAATACTTCTCAACCCAAACCAGCCTGGAGACCGATGCAAGGCTGGAACAAGGGTAAGCAGGCCAAGAAGCCTGCCACAGCTACCAAAACAGCATGAAGGGATGGCCCCCGATCCGGGACCGGATCTGGTGGGGGGCAGACTTTCTCTCTTTGCTCAGGCTTGGGCAAGAGATGTTCAGGATACTTGGGCACTAGAAATAGTTTCTCAAGGTTATCTCCTGGAATTCAAGGAACTACCCCCAAGGGGAAGGTTCCACAGGTCTCAATTATCTTCAAACCAAATAAAAAGACAGGCATTCTTACATTGTGTAGAAGACCTGTTAAAGATGGGAGTAATTCATCCAGTTCCAATAGGAGAACAAGGGATGGGGTTTTACTCCAACCTGTTCATAGTTCCCAAAAAAGAGGGAACATTCAGACCAATTTTAGATCTCAAGATCCTAAACAAATTTCTCAGGGTTCCATCGTTCAAAATGGAAACCATTCGAACGATCCTTCCTACCATCCAGGAAGGTCAATTTATGACCACGGTGGATTTAAAGGATGCGTACCTACATATTCCTATCCACAAGGAACATCATCAGTTCCTAAGGTTCGCTTTTCTGGACAAGCATTACCAGTTTGTGGCACTTCCATTCGGATTAGCCACTGCTCCGAGAATTTTCACAAAGGTACTAGGGTCCCTTCTAGCAGTTCTAAGACCAAGGGGCATTGCAGTAGTACCTTACTTGGACGACATCCTGATTCAAGCGTCGTCTCTGTCAAAAGCAAAGGCTCATACGGACATCGTTCTAGCCTTTCTCAGATCTCACGGATGGAAAGTGAACATAGAAAAAAGTTCTCTGTCCCCGTCAACAAGAGTTCCCTTCTTGGGAACAATAATAGATTCCTTAGAAATGAGGATTTTTCTGGCAGAGGTCAGAAAATCAAAACTTCTAAGCTCTTGTCAAGTACTTCATTCTGTTCTTCATCCTTCCATAGCGCAGTGCATGGAAGTAATAGGATTGATGGTTGCAGCAATGGACATGGTTCCTTTTGCACGAATTCATCTAAGACCATTACAACTGTGCATGCTCAGACAGTGGAATGGGGATTATACAGACTTGTCTCCGACGATTCAAGTAGATCAAAGGACCAGAGATTCACTCCGTTGGTGGCTGATCCTGGACAACCTTTCACAGGGAATGAGCTTCCGCAGACCAGAGTGGGTCATTGTCACGACCGACGCCAGTCTGGTGGGCTGGGGCGCGGTCTGGGAACCCCTGAAAGCTCAGGGTCTATGGTCTCGGGAAGAATCTCTTCTCCCGATAAACATTCTGGAACTGGGAGCGATATTCAATGCTCTCAAAGCTTGGCCTCATCTAGCAAAGGCCAAATTCATAAGGTTTCAATCAGACAACATGACGACTGTTGCATATATCAACCATCAGGGGGGAACAAGGAGTTCCCTGGCGATGGAGGAAGTGACCAAGATAATTCAATGGGCGGAGGATCACTCCTGCCACTTGTCTGCAATCCACATCCCAGGAGTGGAAAATTGGGAAGCGGATTTTCTGAGTCGTCAGACCTTCCATCCGGGGGAGTGGGAACTCCATCCGGAAATCTTTGCCTAAATAACTCAATTATGGGGCATTCCAGACATGGATCTGATGGCGTCTCGTCAGAACTTCAAGGTTCCTTGTTACGGGTCCAGATCCAGGGATCCCAAGGCGACTCTAGTGGATGCACTAGTAGCACCTTGGACCTTCAACCTAGCTTATGTATTCCCACCGTTTCCTCTCATTCCCAGGCTGGTAGCCAGGATCAAGCAGGAGAGGGCTTCGGTGATCTTGATAGCTCCTGCGTGGCCATGCAGGACTTGGTATGCAGACCTGGTGAATATGTCATCGGCTCCACCATGGAAGCTACCTTTGAGACAGGACCTTCTTGTTCAAGGTCCATTCGAACATCCGAATCTGGTTTCCCTCCAACTGACTGCTTGGAGATTGAACGCTTGATTTTATCAAAGCGTGGGTTTTCAGATTCCGTAATAGATACTCTTATTCAGGCTAGAAAGCCTGTAACTAGAAAGATTTACCATAAAATATGGAAAAAATATATCTGTTGGTGTGAATCTAAAGGATTCCCATGGAACAAGATAAAAATTCCTAAGATTCTATCCTTTCTACAAGAAGGTTTGGAGAAAGGATTATCTGCAAGTTCTCTGAAGGGACAGATCTCTGCTTTATCTGTTTTACTTCACAAAAGGCTGGCAGCTGTGCCAGACGTTCAAGCGTTTGTTCAGGCTCTGGTTAGAATCAAGCCTGTTTACAGACCTTTGACTCCTCCCTGGAGTCTTAATCTAGTTCTTTCAGTTCTTCAAGGGGTTCCGTTTGAACCCTTACATTCCGTAGATATTAAGTTATTATCTTGGAAAGTTTTGTTTTTGGTTGCAATTTCTTCTGCTAGAAGAGTTTCTGAGTTATCTGCTCTGCAGTGTTCTCCGCCCTATCTGGTGTTCCATGCAGATAAGGTGGTTTTGCGTACTAAGCCTGGTTTTCTTCCGAAAGTTGTTTCCAACAAAAATATTAACCAGGAGATTGTTGTACCTTCTTTGTGTCCGAATCCAGTTTCAAAGAAGGAACGTTTGTTACACAATTTGGACGTAGTCCGTGCTCTAAAATTCTATTTAGAGGCTACTAAAGATTTCAGACAAACATCTTCTTTGTTTGTTGTTTATTCTGGTAAAAGGAGAGGTCAAAAAGCAACTTCTACCTCTCTTTCTTTTTGGCTTAAAAGCATTATCCGATTGGCTTATGAGACTGCCGGACGGCAGCCTCCTGAAAGAATCACAGCTCATTCCACTAGGGCTGTGGCTTCCACATGGGCCTTCAAGAACGAGGCTTCTGTTGACCAGATATGTAAGGCAGCGACTTGGTCTTCACTGCACACTTTTGCCAAATTTTACAAATTTGATACTTTTGCTTCTTCAGAGGCTATTTTTGGGAGACAGGTTTTGCAAGCAGTGGTGCCTTCCATTTAGGTGACCTGATTTGCTCCCTCCCTTCATCCGTGTCCTAAAGCTTTGGTATTGGTTCCCACAAGTAAGGATGACGCCGTGGACCGGACACACCTATGTTGGAGAAAACAGAAGTTATGCTTACCTGATAAATTACTTTCTCCAACGGTGTGTCCGGTCCACGGCCCGCCCTGGTTTTTTTAATCAGGTCTGATGAATTATTTTCTCTAACTACAGTCACCACGGTATCATATGGTTTCTCCTATGCATATTTCCTCCTGTACGTCGGTCGAATGACTGGGGTAGGCGGAGCCTAGGAGGGATCATGTGACCAGCTTTGCTGGGCTCTTTGCCATTTCCTGTTGGGGAAGAGAATATCCCCACAAGTAAGGATGACGCCGTGGACCGGACACACCGTTGGAGAAAGTAATTTATCAGGTAAGCATAAATTCTGTTTTTATTTTTTCTGTAGTGTAGCTTCCCCCCCAAAGACCAACCCCCCACCCCCTCCCAGATCCCTTAGATGCTTTTTTAAATTCAATTTTACCCCACTCTATCCCACTTTTATAAAAAAAAAATTCTGTAGTGTAGCCCCCCTCGACGTCATAGGGCACATCGATGGCCGCCCACCCGCCTCCCACGTCGGCTCCCACCCACCAACGATACCGGCCATCAATGTCAGGTGCAGAGAGGGCCACAGAGTGGCTCTCTCTGCATCGGATGGCCAAGGGGTGTTATTGCAGGATGCCTCGATATCGAGGCATCACTGCAATAACAGGAAAGTGGCTGGAAGCGATCAGGATCGCTTCCAGTCGCTTTAAACCCCTAATGTCGTACAGGGTACGTCGGTGGTATTTAAAGACCAGTTTGTGCAAGACGTACCCTGTTCGACATGAGTCATTAAGGGGTTAAAAAATAATTACTTTTATTTTTAATTCTGGGTGAAGATGGACCAGGAGACTTTGCAAAATGTTACTTGTACTTTATGTTTTGATGCTAACGTGGAACCACCAATCCCCTTTCTGTTCCTCATGTATTGATAGAACATTGAATTACAGGGATAGACTTTTTTGATTCTGAGCCAACATTGTCTAGGGCGGATGCTGTTCAGGAGTCTACTCACAATGTTCAAGATATGCCGCAACTTTCTCCTCAAGTGTCCCAAATTTTATCGTCCACACATGCAGTGCCCTGCGTTTTCTCTCTAGCTCCGCCTGGAGTTACATTGCAAGACATCGCTACCCTCATGTCAACTGCGGTATCTGATGCACTGTCTGCTTTTCCCATGCTACAGGGAAAGCGCAAGAGGAAATGTAAAGAATCAGTGAGTAAGGTGTCTGATGCAGTAGTGGGTATTCCGAATGTTCCCTCCCAGAAGTCGGAGGAAGAAGATACTTCCATAGCATCTGAGGGTGAAATCTCAGATTTAGACAGTGTAATTCCTCCTTCTGATGCTGAAGTTGTATCCTTCCGGTTTCAGCTAGAACACCTCAGTTTGTTGCTTAAGGAGGTTTTGGCTACCTTGGACGACTCCAACACCACGGTCGTTGTCGATCCTAAGAAGTCTAGCAAGTTAAACAAGTATTTTGATGTACTTTCCATGGTAGAAGTTTTCCCTGTACCAGATCGGGCTACAGAGATTATTGCTAAGGAATGGGAGAGACCGGGTATTCCTTTTTCTCCATCCCCTATCTTTAAAAAGATGTTTCCTATTGCTGACTCTATCAAGGAGTCTTGGCAGACAGTCCCCAAGGTGGAAGGGGCAATTTCCACCCTAGCTAAGAGAACCACTATTCCCATAGAGGATAGTTGTTCCTTTTAGGATCCTATGGATAAAAAGTTGGAGGAATTACTCAAAAAGATGTATGCTCACCAAGGTTTACAATGGCAACCTGCGGTGTGTATTGCTACCGTCACTAGTGCGGCAGCATACTGGTTTGATGCGTTGTCTGATTCTATTCAGACATACTCCCCTTGACAATATCCAGGATAGGATCAAGGCCCTTAAGTTGGCCAATTCCTTTATTAAGGATGCTTCCCTACAGGTTATTAAGCTGGGAGCAAAAATTGCGGGGTTTGCCGTACTGGCCCGCAGAGCCTTATTGTTAAAATCCTGGTCTGCGTATTTGTCTAAGCTTTTGGCGATTCCCTACAAGGGTAAGACCTTATTTGGGCCGGGCTTGGCTGAAATGATTTCCGACATTACGGGAGGAAAGGGTCATTTCCTCCCTCAGAATAATAGGAATAAGCAGAAGGGACTTCAGAGTAATTTTCGTTCCTTTCGAAACTTCAAGGGTAAGCCTTCCTTTCCCTCTACAAAGCAGGGACAGTCCAAGCCTTCCTGGAGGTCCAACCAGTCATAGAACAAGGGGAAGCAATTTAAGAAGCCCACTACTGACTCAAAGTCAGCATGAAGGGTCTGCCCCCGATCCGGGACCGAATCTTGTGGGGGGCAGACTTTCCTTCTTCACTCAGGCTTGGGTTCGGTATGTTCAGGATCCCTGGGCGGTGGACATCGTGTCCCAGGGACACAAACTAGAGTTCAAGACCTTTCCTCCCAGGGGCAGGTTTCTGCTCTCAAGATTATCTGCAGACCAGATAAAGAGAGGCGTCCTTACACTGTGTACAAAACCTTTCTGACCTGGGAGTCATAGTTCCTGTTCCAATGCAGGAACAGGGTCGGGGATTTTACTCCAATCTGTTTGTGGTTCCCAAAAAAGAGGGAACTTTCAGACTAATTCTAGATCTCAAAAGTCTGAACAAGTTCCTCAGAGTACCATCCTTCAAGATGGAAACTATTCGTTCCATTCTTCCCTTGGTTCAAGAGGGTCAATTCATGACAACAGTAGATTTAAATGATGCGTACCTGCATGTTCCCATCCACAGGGATCATCACAAGTTTCTGAAGTTCGCTTTTCTAGACAAACACTTCCAGTTTGTGGCTCTTCCATTCGGCCTTGCCACAGCTTCCAGAATTTTTTCAAAAGTCCTGGGATCCCTGTTGGCGGTGCTCCGGTTGCGGTGCATAGCAGTGGCGCCTTATATGGACGACATTCTGGTTCAGGCGCCATCCTTTCAACAAGCGAACTCCCACACAGAGATGTTGTTATCCTTCCTGCGCTCTCACGGATGGAAGGTGAATTTGGGAAAGAGTTCCTTAATTCCAGCTACAAAGGGTAGTGTTCTTGGGAACCATAATAGATTCCCTATCGATAAAAAATATTTCTGAAAGAGGTCAGAAAATCAAAGATCTTCGATTCTTGTCTGACGCTTCAGTCCTCTCCTCGGCCGTCAGTGGCTCAATGTATGGAGGTAATCGGTCTGATGGTAGCTGCCATGGACATCATTCCGTTTGCCAGTTTCCACCTCAGACCCCTGCAGTTATGCATGCTCAGACAATGGAACAGGGATTATGCGAATCTGTCTCCGCGATTACATCTGGATCAGGCGACACGAGATTCTCTTCTTTTGTGGTTGTCTCTGGAACATCTCTCCCAGGGAACCTGCTTCCGCAGACCCACCTGGGTGATTGTGACAACGGACGCCAGCCTGTTGGGATGGGGAGCAGTCTGGGGCTCTCTAAAGGCTCAGGGGACATGGACTCGGGAGGTGTCTTTTCTCCCCATAAACATTCTAGAGCTGAGGGCAATTTTCAATGCTCTTCTGGCCTGGCCTCAACTTCAGCCCAGTTTATCAAGTTTCAGTCGGACAGCATAACTTTAGTGGCTTACATCAACCATCAGGGAGGAACTCCGAGTTCCTTGGCCATGATAGAGGTAGCCAAGATTATTCAGTGGGCGGAGACCCACAACTGCTGTCTATCTGCGATCCACATTCCAGGAGTGGACAATTGGGAAGCGGATTTTCTGAGCAGACAGACCTTTCACCCGGGGGAGTGGGAACTCATCCAGAAGTGTTTTCCAGCTTTATTCTCAAATGGGGACCGCCGGAACTGGATCTCATGGCATCTCGTCAGAATGCCAAGTTCCTGAGGTACGGGTCGAGGGATCCTCAGGCGTTACTGATAGATGCTCTGGCGGTCCCTTGGAATTTCAGTCTAGCATACCTATTTCTTTCATGTAATTAGCAAGAGTCCATGAGCTAGTGACGTATGGGATATACATTCCTACCAGGAGGGGCAAAGTTTCCCAAACCTCAAAATGCCTATAAATACACCCCTCACCACACCCACAAATCAGTTTTTACAAACTTTGCCTCCCATGGAGGTGGTGAAGTAAGTTTGTGCTAGATTCTACGTTGATATGCGCTTCGCAGCAGGCTGGAGCCTGGTTTTCCTCTGAGTGCAGTGAATGTCAGAGGGATGTGAAGAGAGTATTGCCTATTTGAATTCAATGGTCTCCTTCTACGGGATCTATTTCATAGGTTCTCTGTTATCGGTCGTAGAGATTCATCTCTTACCTCCCTTTTCAGATCGACGATATACTCTTATATAACATTACCTCTACTGATTCTCGTTTCAGTACTGGTTTGGCTTTCTACTTCATGTAGATGAGTGTCCTGGGGTAAGTAAGTCTTATTTTTTGTGACACTCTAAGCTATGGTTGGGCACTTTTATATAAAGTTCTAAATATATGTGTTTAAACATTTATTTGCCTTGATTCAGGATGATCAATATTCCTTATTTCAGTCAGTTTCATTATTTGGGATAATGCATATGAATAAATCATTTTTTCTTACCTTAAAATTGACTTTTTTCCCTGTGGGCTGTTAGGCTCGCGGGGGCTGAAAATGCTTCATTTTATTGCGTCATTCTTGGCGCGGACTTTTTTGGCGCAAAAAAATTTTCTTTGTCATTTCTGGTGTCATACTTGTCGCCGGAAGTTGTTCGTGTTTACGTCATTTTTTTTGACGTTTTGCGCCAGAAATGTCGGTGTCACCGGATGTGGCGTCATTCTTGGCGCCAAAAGCATTTAGGCGCCAATAATGTGGGCGTCTTTTTTGGCGCTTAAAAATGTGGGCGTCATTTTTGTCTCCACCTTCTTTTTTTTTTTTTCACATTATTTGTCTCATTTTTCATTTGCTTCTGGTTGCTAGAGCCATTGGCATTTTTTCCCATTCCTGAAACTGTCTTTTAAGGAATTTGATAGATTTTGCTTTATATGTTGTTTTTTCTCTTACATATTGCAAGATGTCTCAGATTGACCCTGGATCAGAAGCTACTTCTGGAAAAACGCTGCCTGATGCTGGTTCTACCAAAGTTAAGTGCATTTGTTGTAAACTTGTGGTAACTGTTCTTCCGGCTGTAGTTTGTGATGAATGTCATGATAAGCTTGCTAATGCAGATAGTATTTCCATTAGTAATATTCCATTACCTGTTGCTGTTCCATCAACATCTAATACTCAGGATGTTCCTGTTAACATAAATCTATTAGGAAGGCTATGTCTGTTATTCCTCCTTCCAGTAAACGTAAAAGGTCTTTTAAAACTTCACATTTTTCAGATGAATTTTTCAATGAACATCATCATTCTGATTTGTCTGTTTCTGATGATGATTTTTCTGGTTCAGAGGATTCTGTCTCAGATATTGACACTGATAAATCTTCATATTTATTTAAAATGGAATTTATTCTTCTTTACTTAAAGAAGTTTTAATCGCATTAGAGATGGAGGAATCTAGTCCTCTTGATACTAAATCTACTAAGGGTTTAAATTTGTTTTTTAAACCTCCTTTAGTTATTCCGGAAGTTTTTCCTGTCCCTGATGCTATTTCTGAAGTAATTTCTAGGGAATGGAATAATCTGGGTAATTCATTTACTCCTTCTAAAAGGTTTAAGAAATTGTATCCTGTGCCATCTGACAGATTAGAGTTTTGGGACAAAATCCCTAAAGTTGATGGGGCTATCTCTACTCTCGCTAAACGTACTACTATTCCTACGGCAGATAGTACTTCCTTTAAGGATCCTTTAGATAGGAAAATTGAATCCTTTCTAAGGAAAGCTTATTTATGTTCAGGTAATCTTCTTAGGCCTGCTATTTCTTTGGCTGATGTTGCGGCAGCTTCCACTTTTTGGTTGGAGGCTTTGGCACAAGTGTCAGATCATAATACTCATAGCATTGTTAAACTTCTTCAACATACTAATAACTTTATTTGTGATGCCATCTTTGATATCATTAGAGTTGATGTCAGGTATATGTCTTTAGCTATCTTAGCTAGAAGAGCTTTATGGCTTAAAACTTGGAATGCAGATATGTCTTCTAAGTCAACTTTGCTTTCCCTTTCTTTTCAAGGTAATAAATTGTTTGGTTCCCAGTTGGATTCTATTATTTCAACTGTTACTGGGGGGAAAGGAACTTTTTTACCTCAGGATAAAAAATCTAAAGGTAAATATAGGGCTGCTAATCATTTTCGTTCCTTTCGTCAGAATAAGGAACAGAAGCCTGATCCTTCCCCTAAGGGAACGGTTTCTGTTTGGAAACCATCTCCAGTCTGGAATAAATCCAAGCCTTTCAGAAAGCCAAAGCCAGCTCCCAAGTCCACATGAAGGTGCGGCCCTCATTCCAGCACAGCTGGTAGGGGGCAGATTACGATTTTTCAAAGAAATTTGGATAAATTCGATTCACAGTCTTTGGATTCAGAACATTGTTTCACAAGGGTACAGAATAGGTTTCAAGGTAAGGCCTCCTGCAAGAAGATTTTTTCTTTCTCGCATTCCAATAAACCCAGTGAAGGCTCAAGCGTTTCTGAAATGTGTTTCAGATCTAGAGTTGGCTGGAGTAATTGTGCCAGTTCCAGTTCTGGAACAGGGTCTGGGGTTTTATTCAAATCTGTTCATTGTACCAAAGAAGGAGAATTCCTTCAGACCAGTTCTGGATTTAAAAATATTGAATCGTTATGTAAGGATACCAACATTCAAAATGGTAACTATAAGGACTATTCTGCCTTTTGTTCAGCAAGGGCATTATATGTCCACAATAGATTTACAAGATGCATATCTGCATATTCCGATTCATCCAGATCATTTTCCGTTTCTGAGATTCTCTTTTCTAGACAAGCATTACCAGTTTGTGGCTCTGCCGTTTGGCCTAGCAACAGCTCCAAGGATTTTTTCAAAGGTTCTCAGTGTCCTTCTATCTGTAATAAGAGAACAGGGTATTGTGGTATTTCCTTATTTGGACGATATCTTGGTACTTGCTCAGTCTTCACATTTAGCAGAATTTCATACGAATCGACTTGTGTCGTTTCTTCAAGAACATGGTTGGAGGATCAATTTACCAAAGAGTTCATTGATTCCTCAGACAAGGGTAACCTTTTTAGGTTTCCAAATAGATTCAGTGTCCATGACTTTGTCTCTGACGGACAAGAGACGTCTGAAATTGGTTTCAGCTTGTCAAAACCTTCAGTCTCAATCATTCCCTTCGGTAGCCTTATGCATGGAAATTCTAGGTCTTATGACTGCTGCATCGGACGCGATCCCCTTTGCTCGTTTTCACATGCGACCTCTTCAGCTTTGTATGCTGAACCAGTGGTGCAGGGATTATACAAAGATATCACAGTTAATATCTTTAAATCCGATTGTACGACACTCTCTGACGTGGTGGACAGATCACCATCGTTTAGTTCAAGGGGCTTCTTTTGTTCTTCCAACCTGGACTGTGATCTCAACAGATGCGAGTCTGACAGGTTGGGGAGCTGTATGGGGGTCTCTGACAGCACAGGGGGTTTGGGAATCTCAGGAGGCGAGATTACCAATCAACATTTTGGAACTCCGTGCGATTTTCAGAGCTCTTCAGTCGTGGCCTCTTCTGAAGAGAGAATCGTTCATTTGTTTTCAGACGGACAATGTCACAACCGTGGCATATGTCAATCATCAAGGGGGGACTCACAGTCCTTTGGCTATGAAAGAAGTATCTCGGATACTTGTATGGGCGGAATCCAGCTCCTGTCTAATCTCTGCGTTTCACATCCCAGGTATAGACAATTGGGAAGCGGATTATCTCAGTCGCCAAACGTTACATCCGGGCGAATGGTCTCTTCACCCAGAGGTTTTTCTTCAGATTGTTCAAATCTGGGGTCTTCCAGAAATAGATCTGATGGCCTCTCATCTAAACAAGAAACTTCCCAGGTATCTGTCCAGATCCAGGGATCCTCAGGCGGAGGCAGTGGAAGTATCATCCTGCCTATATCTTTCCGCCTCTAGTTCTTCTTCCAAGAGTGATCTCCAAGATTCTAAAAGAGCGTTCGTTTGTTCTGATGGTGGCTCCAGCATGGCCTCACAGGTTTTGGTATGCGGATCTTATTCGGATGGCTACTTGCCAACCTTGGACTCTTCCGTTAAGACCAGACCTTCTTTCTCAAGGTCCTTTTTTCCATCAGGATCTCAAATCATTAAATTTGAAGGTATGGAGATTGAACGCTTGATTCTCAGTCATAGAGGTTTCTCTGACTCCGTAATTAATACTATGTTACAGGCTCGTAAGTCTGTGTCTAGGAAGATATATTATCGAGTCTGGAAGACTTACATTTCTTGGTGTTCCTCTCATCAATTTTCCTGGCATTCTTTTAGAATTCCTAGAATTTTACAGTTTCTTCAGGATGGTCTGGATAAAGGTTTGTCTGCAAGTTCATTGAAAGGACAAATTTCTGCTCTTTCTGTGCTGTTTCACAGAAAGATTGCTAATCTTCCTGATATTCATTGTTTTGTACAGGCTTTGGTTCGTATAAAACCTGTCATTAAGTCAATCTCTCCTCCTTGGAGTTTGAATTTGGTTCTGGGGGCTTTACAAGCTCCTCCGTTTGAACCTATGCATTCTCTGGATATTAAATTACTTTCTTGGAAAGTATTGTTCCTTTTGGCCATCTCTTCTGCTAGAAGAGTTTCTGAGTTATCTGCTCTTTTTTGTGAATCTCCTTTTCTGATTTTCCATCAGGGTAAGGCGGTGTTGCGGACTTCATTTAAATTTTTACCTAAAGTTGTGAATTCTAACAACATTAGTAGAGAAATTGTGGTTCCTTCATTGTGTCCTAATCCTAAGAATTCTAAGGAAAGATCGTTACATTCTTTGGATGTAGTTAGAGCTTTGAAATATTATGTTGAAGCTACTAAAGATTTCCGAAAGACTTCTAGTCTATTTGTTATCTTTTCCGGTTCCAGGAAAGGTCTGAAGGCCTCTGCCATTTCTTTGGCGTCTTGTTTAAAGTTAACTGGGGGTGGCGAGGGAAATGAAGTGGGTTGAAATTCTTATATTCAAGGACTGAATCACTTTGTATAATACTTATAGTCCCAGAATCCCAGAACCTAATGCAATAATATACATAGAAATGTACAAATATGTGTGCAAGAGAGATTTGCAACACACAAAGAGAAAGATTGCAGGTTGCTGGATTGTGTAATAACTGTACCCACTGTAAATAAAGGTCAGACACATAAAGAATAAGTAAGTATCAAAATCATCCGATCATTCACATTTATGCTAAATAACTTTATTAGTGAAAAAATATATTGAAAGTCCGGCTGGACTCATACACATGCACACACACACATACTATTAAAACTAGCTGGAACTCAGATAATATTATTGGTATATCAGATAGCACTCCCGTATTCAAATTATAGTAACTAGCAGGGAATCTAAACTATTTATAGTGTTACAATATTGAACCCTGTTAGTATATAATAGATTATGGACAGCAAGAACAAATAATTGCTGTATTAGTTAGTCCTCCTTTAAGGCAAGTCTACACTATTAGGATAGGCAAAAACACTGTATAGTCTGAGGTGCTGGGTATTAGTGCATGAATTAGCCAACCCAAGCACAGCCTTAAATATCTGCGTGTTTGAGTCCTAAACTGAGTGAGAGTTGCACTGAGATTATTGTTAACGATACTATTGCTAGTAATAGTTCAAGTGGTCAATATATAGGCCCCATAGATATAAAATATAAGCCTTGATTAAAGAGACAAAATATGTTGAGTGCCTCTTATTGAGCCACAATATAGCTGTTTGCCGTGGTATTTGTGACCTGGTATTCAGGGTGGATATATTTGAATAAATTAGCATAGACCGATATTGTTTGCTACAAACTAACAGACCTTGTCGCAATTTTACCACATCCAATAGTAGTGCTTGATAAGCTAGTTTGAATGTGGTGCAGTTAGCCTGCTTTTTAATTAATATAAGTCGCTATTGTTTGCTGCAAACTAACAAGCGTGTCAGCAATTATAACACATCACACAATAGTGCTTAATCAGCCAGTTTGAATGCTGTGCAGTTAGTCTGCTTAATACCGTAAATTTATGAGTTTTGGAAATCTGACCCCTATTATCGGTCGGAAAATTCCCACTGAAATACTTAGAGATATCCCATTACAAACAGCCACCAAGTTAAATCGTCTACATTAGACGTAAATGAGGACTAAGCTATAAAAAGGTCTCTTCTATAGCGGAGACCTGATTACTTTTAACTGTCTATGAATATTGGGATAGTATCAAGAGTGCTAGCACTGAGTCAGCAAATTAAAAATTGGGGGTTCAATAACCCCGTGTTCGTGCCCCTTATTGAACCCCCAATTTTTAATTTGCTGACTCAGTGCTAGCACTCTTGATACTATCCCAATATTCATAGACAGTTAAAAGTAATCAGGTCTCTGCTATAGAAGAGACCTTTTTATAGCTTAGTCCTCATTTACGTCTAATGTAGACGATTTAACTTGGTGGCTGTTTGTAATGGGATATCTCTAAGTATTTCAGTGGGAATTTTCCGACCGATAATAGGGGTCAGATTTCCAAAACTCATAAATTTACGGTATTAAGCAGACTAACTGCACAGCATTCAAACTGGCTGATTAAGCACTATTGTGTGATGTGTTATAATTGCTGACACGCTTGTTAGTTTGCAGCAAACAATAGCGACTTATATTAATTAAAAAGCAGGCTAACTGCACCACATTCAAACTAGCTTATCAAGCACTACTATTGGATGTGGTAAAATTGCGACAAGGTCTGTTAGTTTGTAGCAAACAATATCGGTCTATGCTAATTTATTCAAATATATCCACCCTGAATACCAGGTCACAAATACCACGGCAAACAGCTATATTGTGGCTCAATAAGAGGCACTCAACATATTTTGTCTCTTTAATCAAGGCTTATATTTTATATCTATGGGGCCTATATATTGACCACTTGAACTATTACTAGCAATAGTATCGTTAACAATAATCTCAGTGCAACTCTCACTCAGTTTAGGACTCAAACACGCAGATATTTAAGGCTGTGCTTGGGTTGGCTAATTCATGCACTAATACCCAGCACCTCAGACTATACAGTGTTTTTGCCTATCCTAATAGTGTAGACTTGCCTTAAAGGAGGACTAACTAATACAGCAATTATTTGTTCTTGCTGTCCATAATCTATTATATACTAACAGGGTTCAATATTGTAACACTATAAATAGTTTAGATTCCCTGCTAGTTACTATAATTTGAATACGGGAGTGCTATCTGATATACCAATAATATTATCTGAGTTCCAGCTAGTTTTAATAGTATGTGTGTGTGTGCATGTGTATGAGTCCAGCCGGACTTTCAATATATTTTTTCACTAATAAAGTTATTTAGCATAAATGTGAATGATCGGATGATTTTGATACTTACTTATTCTTTATGTGTCTGACCTTTATTTACAGTGGGTACAGTTATTACACAATCCAGCAACCTGCAATCTTTCTCTTTGTGTGTTGCAAATCTCTCTTGCACACATATTTGTACATGTCTTGTTTAAAGTCTTTGATTCATCATGCTTATGTCGAGTCGGGTAAATCTCCGCCTCAAAGGATTACAGCTCATTCTACTAGGTCAGTTTCTACTTCCTGGGCGTTTAGGAATGAAGCTACGGTTGATGAGATTTGCAAAGCAGCAACTTGGTCTTCTTTGCATACTTTTACTAAATTCTACCATTTTGATGTGTTTTCTTCTTCTGAAGCAGTTTTTGGTAGAAAAGTACTTCAGGCAGCTGTTTCAGTTTGATTCTTCTGCTTATAATTTCAGTTTTTTTCATTATAAGATTAAAACTTTATTTTGGAGTGTGGATTATTTTTCAGCGGAATTGGCTGTCTTTGTTTATTTATCCCTCCCTCTCTAGTGACTCTTGCGTGGAAGTTCCACATCTTGGGTATTTATTATCCCATACGTCACTAGCTCATGAACTCTTGCTAATTACATGAAAGAAAACATAATTTATGTAAGAACTTACCTGATAAATTCATTTCTTTCATATTAGCAAGAGTCCATGAGGCCCACCCTTTTTTGTGGTGGTTATGATTTTTTGTATAAAGCACAATTGTTCCAATTCCTTATTTTTTTATGCTTTCGCACTTTTTTCTTATCACCCCACTTCTTGGCTATTCGTTAAACTGATTTGTGGGTGTGGTGAGGGGTGTATTTATAGGCATTTTGAGGTTTGGGAAACTTTGCCCCTCCTGGTAGGAATGTATATCCCATACGTCACTAGCTCATGGACTCTTGCTAATATGAAAGAAATCAATTTATCAGGTAAGTTCTTACATAAATTATGTTTTCCTCCGTTCGCTCTCCTTCCTCGGGTCATTGCTCAAATCAAACAGGAGAGGGCGTTGGTGATCCTCATCGCACCGGCGTGGCCTTGCAGGATCTGGTATGCAGACCTAGTGGAGATGTCCTCTTTTCCACCTTGGAGACTTCCATTGAGGAAGGACCTTCTACTTCAAGGGCCCTTCCTTCACCCAAATCTAGTTTCTCTGAAGCGGACTGCTTGGAGATTGAGCGCTTAATTTTATCTAAGCTGGGTTTTTCCGAGTCGGTCAATGAGACCTTGATTCAGGCTCGTAAGCCTGTGACTAGAAAGATTTACCATAAGATATGGCGTGATTATCTGCATTGGTGTGAATCCAGAGGCTACTCTTGGAGTAGAGTTCTGATTCCTAGAATTTTGTCCTTTCTCCAGGAGGGTCTGGAGAAGGGTTTTTCTGCGAGTACTTTGAAAGGTCAAATATCTGCCTTGTCTATTTTGTTGCATAAACGTCTGGCGGATGTACCAGACATGCAATCTTTTTGCCAGGCCTTGGTCAGAGTCAGGCCTGTGTTCAAACCTGTTACTCCTCCCTGGAGTCTTAACCTTGTTCTTAAAGTTCTTCAACAGGCTCCGTTTGAGCCTATGCATTCCTTTGATATTAGGTTATTATCTTGGAAAGTTTTTTGTTTCTTGTTGCAATTTCTTCTGCCCGCAGAATCTCAGAACTCTCTGCATTGCAGTCTGATTCCCCTTATATTAATTTTCATTCTGATAAGGTAGTTCTGCGTACTAAGTTGGGGTTCCTTCCTAAGGTGGTTTCGGATAGGAACATTAATCAAGAAATTGTGGTTCCTTCTTTGTGCCCTTACCCTTCTTCTCATAAGGAGCGTCTGCTGCACAACCTAGATGTGGTGCGTGCATTGAAATACTATTTACAGGCAACTAAGGAATTTCGCCAGTCTTCGGCTCTGTTTGTTGTTTTCTCTGGGAAACGTAAGGGTCAGAAAGCTACGGCTACTTCTTTCTTTGTGGCTGAAGAATAAAATTCGTTTGGCCTATGAAACTGCTGGACAGCAGCCTCCTGAGAGTCACGGCTCTTTCTACGAGGGCTGTTTCCTCTTCCTGGGCATTCAAAAATGAAGCTTCTGTGGAACAGATTTGCAAGGCTGCAATTTGGTCCTCTCTACATACTTTTTCCAAATTCTATAAATTTGATACTTTTTGCCTCAGCTGAGGCTTCTTTTGGGAGAAAGTTTCTTCAAGCAGTGGTGTCTTCCGTTTAGGTTCCCTGTCTTGTCCCTCCCTTATCATCTGTGTCCTCTAGCTTGGGTATTGATTCCCAATAGTAATTAGATGATCCGTGGACTCAGCGTGTCCTTAGAAAGTCCACGGCCCGCCCTGTTTCTTTAGACAATATTTTCGTGTTATAAACCTCAGGCACCTCTGCACCTTGTTACTTCCTTTCTCTCCTTTTACTTCGGTCGAATGACTGGGGTTGGAGGGAAGGGAGGTGATATTTAACAGCTTTTCTGTGGTATTCTTTGCCGCCTCCTGCTGGGCAGGAGTGATATTCCCAATAGTAATTAGATCCGTGGACTCACCGTGTAAAAGAAATTTATCAGGTAAGCATAAATTTTTTTGTTTTTCAAAAAAAAAATATCTCATTGCAGAAAGTGGGAAAAAAGTTCTGCTTTTGGGACGTTGTCTCTGAAACCAGCTACTTAATTTCTCGACAGACATAGCCATCAGTGTAGTCCTTAATATTAATGTTGCAAACTTCTGATATCTTTTTTAACTCCAGTTTTATTAAATTAACTCTGCAAAGCAACTTAAACACATTAAACACTAAATACATTTTATATGCATAGTATTAAGGGTTATTCTCCACTTCTTTTTATTCGTGGGCGCCACCATTTTAAAATCTAACTTTCACTACATTCTAGTGCTGACCTGTAGGCACATGTGCAGTCTCATTCCTTTAGATACCTGCAGTGCAACCTAGGTTCCATAATGGCAACACCCATATTTAGAGGGAGGGGCATATATTTAGTTTTTAGGGTCCCTTCAAAGTGATGGTAAACTCTTCCCTTTTTAAAATCAGATCCGGAGTGTTAGTGATGTTAGATGGAGTTTAATTCATCAGTTGCAATGTAGATGCGCTATAACTTACTTTTTTATATAGATATAAAATTAAAATACCCTGCGTCCCGCCACCCACTTCAAAAGTCAGTTTTTCTGTGAGCTACCAGTGCTCTCCCCATATGGCACTTTTGTTGTAGCTAGAATGTTGATTGGACAACAATTTAAACCTTTAGCTCACAGAAGAAATTACTTTTGAAGTGGCCAGCAGAGCGCAGTGTATTTGAATTTTCTATCTGTTGTTAAGAAAGTTTTATAGCGCATCTTCATTACATCTTATAAATTAAACTACATCTAAAATATCACTAACATTTCGGATCTGATTTTATAAAGGGCAGAGTTTACCATCAATGTTTCCAGATTTTTTTTGTCTAGTTTGAAGTTTCAGCAGCATATTTTTAGGATTAGGATACCATTTCAAAACTGAAAACATTAGTTTCCCTGTAACAAACCTAGTCCCCTTTACTAGAAAAAGCAGAGTTTTATGATTTATCACTATGAAGTCTATAATTCTTGGAGAAGTTAACTGACCACATTGTTCCATTAAGTCTCCTAGTTTTAATAGTGTACATTTTCTGATTTCTTTTGATGAAATTGGATTAAATAAATATTTTCAGTAACATTTTTGTACCTCCTGTTGTAATCTGCCAATCTTACACGATGCAGAGGTTTTAAAGGCTGAATGGACTAATTTGTTGTCAGATTGCCTTAGGTACAGGGTATTTTGTATATAGCAGGATGAAGTAGCTACAATAATTTTTCTTGTCTCTATTGGTTTTCAGTTACTTGGTTGGGGAAGAGCTTTGGGTGGTGATGGAGTATTTGGCCGGTGGATCCCTTACTGATGTTGTGACAGAGACCTGTATGGATGAAGCACAAATAGCCGCTGTGTGCAGAGAGGTAAAGTTAAAAAAAAATCCACAACATTTGGAGGAGTTGATCAGGCATCTTCATAAAAGTTGTACCGAGTCACACAGTGTTATAACCTGGGTTTCTTGGTTCCATTGTGTGGCTCATGCAAAGCACAATAGATACTAGACTCTACAATGTTCTTGCCGCTGTACCTTAGCAAGAACCTACCCACTCAACACCAAATGGCAACTGCTGGGTGTGGCTTAGTGTTTCTGTCTAAACATACACTGATACACAGTCGGTGATGGCTGAATATGAGACCCAACCCCAATATCCAAATTTAATACAATCTACAAACTGTAGAATAAATGTGCTGAAAAAACACATCTTTGTTATATCAAGTTGACGACAAACTGTTTTATAGCAACTTCATTGATATGACTTGATGCCATCATGTAAACCCCCTTTGTTATACGTAGCAAGTACAATTAAAGGGGCATTCCAGCTAAAATTGAAATCCACGTGGATGCTTTTTCATTTGAATAGAAGCATTTTGTAATATAGATGCTTCTAATAAAAGCTATAGCTGTTTCAAAAGTGTATTTAAGTATGCACCATGCACCATCATTTAAACTACAGCACTTGCTCAGATATCCTAAAGTGCTTGTACCATCTGGTAATGACTCAATTTGTTAATTGCTGACATGATACCTGCTGGTGCCCTGAGCAGCTGCAGTATATAAAATGCTGGTGCACTGAGAATATGTAGCTATGGTTCAGAGACAAATGCTAACACTAAACCAGTGATAACTTTTACTAGAAGCATTTTTGCCAATACATTTATATTGCAAATATGTTTCTATTTAAATATGTAAATCAGCGGTGTATTTACATTTTGACCAGAATGTCCCTTTAATGCTCATTAAACAGAAGACAGCAATGATTTTAACAAAATCTACTCAACCTACTCTGTAAAAACAACACCTTTTGAATGATAATCAGCGCTAATTAACTCACGCTACAAAATGTTGAAAAGTAAAACCCAGATTGGCTGTAAATAAGTCACAAATCAATGTATAAAGAATCTTATATAGTCGCCATAGACTGCTGTTATCAACGTTCTGGATGAAGTATTAAGATTTAAAAGGGCCAGTAAACCTACGAAATAGTGTTACATAATTCTGCACATAGTGCAGAATTATATAACATTAGCTTAGCGCAAACTTTATAACTAAAAGGATTTAAGTGAGATTTTCTTCTTAAATGGAAAGAGTCCACAGCTGCATTCATTACTTCTGGAATTAAGAACCTGGCCACCAGGAGGAGGCAATAACACCCCAGCCAAAGGCTTAAATACTCTTCCCACTCCCCTCATCCCCCAGTCATTCTTTGCCTTTCGTCCCAATAGGTTGGCAGAGACGTGTCAGAATTTTTAATTTTAGTTTTTTGTCTCTTATGGAGGGTAGTACTCTTCAGCATTGGACAGGAGTATTAAGTAGTCCTGTCAGTCTCTCAGTGAGGGTTTGGATGAAAGTTAGAGTCCGGAAATGCAGGGAGAGTCTTTCTGCGAAACCATCCCGACTCATATTAACAGCTCCTCAAGCAATCGTCGGCATTGTCTAACTTCGCTCCGCTGCCTGCTTTCTTCTCTCAAGTCCATGGCGGAGGTGATGCCACTATTCGTCACACTTGAAAGGCCGTGTTCCTGTTCCACGGCGTAGATTCCGGTAAGATCATTTCATTTTACTTTATCGTCAATGTACTGTAATGTGATTGTTTTCCCGAGAGGTTACCACACCTTTGCAGGTCTAACTATATGACATAAGGGTCTCAGTGAGTCTCTGTTATTATCTTGGAATCGAGGGTTAATACCTCCTTGTGATTCAACCTGCTTATGTGTGATGTTTATGGGCTCGTGGTTGGAACTTTGAGGCCTTTAGAAGTGACACAGCCTTTTGATTGGGCGCGCTTTTTTGGACTGTTCGGTTCACCTTGTGTTCGGGCGTGGTTCCGTTCTGTTCCCCATTTCTGCATTCCTGACCGTGTGGTGAAGGAGATATTCTAGTCCGCAGGGGTCTGGTCATAGGAGGTGGTGAGTGCCCCAGCCATTGTGGGTGTCAGGTGCCGTTTTTGTTTTCATACTTTAGTCCATATTGATATTTCCTCTATCCAGTTATGGAGGATTCTGATGCTGAGACTGTGCTCATTTTAGATTCAGTTACGGAGGATTCTGATACTGAGACTATTTTGATTTTAGACTCAGATTCTGTGTCCGGTGATGACTCCAGATTGGCCTCGTTGACACATGTTGACCATGCTCAGGGAATCAGGGGGCTGCTGAGCCATCCGCCTCTGGGGGGCCCCGTCCTCCAAGAGGCGAGTTCCCTTCCAATTCATACTTCTACACATGCTGGTAACCCAGTTTATGGTTCCTCAATGCGGGGAGGCGTGTTTCCCCCCCCCCCCCCCGGAGGTTGCAGCACGGAGATAATGTTAGCGATGGTCCGTCTGCAGAGTCCAGAGGTTTATTTGAGATTGTGCTCGTGCCCTATTGTCCCGGGTCTTTCACCTTGGGGTGGGCCTCTACAGTTCCTCGCGGGTGTAACTGTTCCAGAGTGTTGTGCCTTTCGTTACAGGATTGTGCGCCTTAGCGTGTTGCTTAGACATCTTTTTCAGTTATTGAATGACCCTATCGTTAACAGATATGGGGAATTTCAGTCTGATAATTCGAATGGTGCACCTCATTAGACATGTGGGGATGGGGTTATTTCCTGTTTGTCATTTGTTTGAGATCTTTCCCAGTTTTTTGAAAGATAGGGCTCCGATTGGCTGGTCCTGCGGGTAGGCCTGTGTCTTTTGGGCGTTAACCTTCGGGTTGACTTATATTTTATTTTGTATCTGATAGAATGTCTTTTATTTGTGTTTGTTTTCTTCGGGAACCATCTGGGATCGATACTCTTTGTTACTTCTTCGGAAGTTGTTTGGACATGTTAGTCCTATGTTTAATAATGTCTGTTTTCTTTTTTTCCCCTATGTGGGAGAATTTATGCAGCTTGCCGGTTAGGACCCTGATTACAGGCTGGTCCTGTCGGGTTTGTTTGGTTTTATGGCTGTTCACACATGTGGCACTGTTTCTGCTGGACTGGTTCAGTAGTAGCACTGAGTGCTTAAGTTATCATTGTTTTGAATGTTAAACTAAGCATTCGAGTGGACCTGTAGGTTTGCGAGGCGGGAAAGGATTGTTTCAGTCCTTATAGCCTTCAGTCATAGATGACTGGGCAAGGGAGTGTTCCGCTGCGTCATTCTATCTGACATCTGATTTCATCAGAATCTAGAGTTTCCTCCTCCATGTGGGGGAGGGCTGGCGCGCGTAGCGCCCCGTTACCACTGAAGGGTTTGGCCTGAAGGGTTTGGCCTGAAGGGTTTGGCCTGAAGGGGTTTGGCCTGAAGGGGTTTGGCCTGAAGGGGTTTGGCCTGAAGGGGTTTGGCCTGAAGGGGTTTGGCCTGAAGGGGTTTGGCCTGAAGGGGTTTGGCCTGAAGGGGTTTGGCCTGAAGTTTTAGGCTATTAGATGGTCCTATTGGGGTTTGATCCAAAAGCTTGTATGGATAGCTGTCCAGCATGCGGAAGGTTTTGTATTTTGAAACCTGTTGCTGCTTTTGGCACCTTAAAGGGGTGCGTGTCAGCTGTTTCTAGTGTATCTAGATACGGCTCTTACTCTGGGCCGCGTAAGGTCTGTCTGAGTTATGTGACCTTTGGGTCTTCTTCCATTGTCTTCGGGTGAGTTAGATCTCTTTTTTGGGATCTGTGTTCTGGACGTTGGTTGATACCTGTAGGGACTTGCTTAGCTCGGGGTTTCCCGGAGCTGGGAAAGTTTGGCACCTTTCTCTCCCCTGTGTCCTGTGTGGAGGTGATGGGGAGACTAGCCCTGCTAGAAGGGTTTTGGGAACTTTGAGGTATCCCATCTGTTGTCCTGTGGCCTTGTGAAGTCCCTTCATTTGACTTCTAGCCTTGCTTCTTGAAGAGTTGTACTTTATCTAGGGGTGGTTCCTTCCTTTGGTCGGTGCTTTCGAGTTCTCTTGGCTGTCCGGATTATCTGGATATGCTCCTTTCCCTTTGGCCAGTCGGGGTGTTTAGTTTCAGGGTATAGTTGCCTGAACTATTAGGTTTTTCCTTCCTGAGTCTTCCTCTTTCTAGGGCTTCGCTCCTGTCCCAGTTTTGGGTTGTTTTGGATCTCAGGGCTGGTCGAGATGTTCCACAGTGGTGGGAACTGTGGTTATTTCCTTGCTCCATCTACCTAACCGGGTCAGGGTTGGCCCAGTTTATCGGAGTATTTATTAGTCCTTGCCACAGAGTAACCCATGTAGCCTGGGGTTAGCTGGGTGGCTTGCGCCTCAAGATTGCTGGCGCTGGATTCCAGTTTCTGGTGCGCCTTGGGGTAGCATTCCCCTGTTAGTTTGCCAGTGTACCCGTCGATTCTCTGCTCTGCATGCGAATGGGTTGGCTGTGCCTCTGTTGGGCGAACTACTTGTGAGTGGGTCCTTTCTAGGACATTTGCGGGGGATTTTTTTCTTCCTGTTTAGCCGGTGACTTCGGGCCTTGAGGACGGTTATTGCCCTTCCGACCTCCTCCCTTTTTCTTTAGGGGATATTCTCTTTGGGAGACGGAGTCCTTACTAGGGGCTTCTCCTGGTTGGGAAGTGGAAGGTGGACTGGGTTCCACCTGGTATCTTGCTGGTTCCATGTCAGACTGTGGGACCTTGTTTTGATAGATCCTTAGGTCTATGGCCTTGTCTGTTTTAAGAGTTGGGTTGTACTTGTACTCTGGGGGGGATGGCTCGTTCCTGTACCAGTTTCGGGATTCTTTGACAGGAGTCGGTTTCCTCTTCCTTCGGGTTCTGAGGGTATTCTCTCCTTCTCGGTGGGCCTCGATGGAGGCTTTGTGTTCCCCCTTTTTAGGGACCTGTGAGTAGGTCCGGCAGCTTAGGTTGCCTGGAGCATGCTCTCTGTTGGGGGCAATTTTGTGCGGTCCGTTTCTTGATGACTGCTTTTTCTTCTTCCTTGCAAGCTGTTCTCGAACTTGGGGTTTCGCCTGGGTCTATTACACGCTCTTTCACGGTCGAATACTTGGGTATTCTATGGGCAGGCGCTGGGAGGACTTTTGGTTGCGTTCCATGCTTGCAGGTTGTTGGGGAGACCTCTTTTCGGTCTCCGTGCCCGGTATTATCCCGGGTTTCGACTGGTATAGGCGTGGCCTCTTTCCCTGTTTGGGTTCGTTTGGGTTCATTTGGGTCTCTGTGTGCTGGGTCCACTCTTGTAGGTGCTGTTTTTTGTATTAAGGGATTTTTCGGTTTCCTCGGTCCTCCTTTGCCTTGTTCCCCTTGGGGATTTCGGCTGGTTCACCCTTCATTTGTGAGGGGTGAGTGGTGGGCTACCGTCTGTTGGGCGACGGTGTCTCTTGGTGGACTGTTGGCCCAGTCAAGTCTGTTTTGCGGTCTCTAGTCTGGCTCTGGACTGGCTGTGTGTCGGTGTCACTGGGGCTTTTCCTTGAGATTTTTTCTCGGCTTCGGAATAAGCAGCTGTGGACTCTTTCCATTTAAGAAGTAAAACATACATTATGCTTACCTGATAATTTTTCTTCTGATGGAAAGAGTCCACAGCTCCCCACCCGTAATTTTATGTGGGGCGTCTTTATATTCTTCTGGCACCTTTTCACCCTGATATTTTTTCTACTGTTCCTTGTTCCTCTGCAGAATGTCTGGGGGATGAGGGGAGTGGTAGGAGTATTTAAGCCTTTGGCTGGGGTGTCTTTGCCTCTTCCTGGTGGCCAGGTTCTTAATTCCCAAAAGTAATGAATGCAGCTGTGGACTCTTTCCATCAGAATAAAAGGAAATTATCATGTAAGCATAATTTATGGGTTTTCTTTCAAAACTTGCCTTTTCATGATTCCCTCTCCTGGCTCTACTGAGCGGGTCTTAATTAGCATAAGCACATCTCGGGCACGCTGTCTAGTCACAGCCGGCCCGATTGCTCCTGCTACTAGACCAGAGCGGGAGCGATCTACATTCAGTTTAATGGCGTGATCGGGCCGGCTGTGACTAGACAGTGTACCCGCGATGCGCTTATGCTTGCTAATTAAGACCCGCTCAGGAAAATGCAAGCTTTGAAATCAATCTCTTAAATCCTTTCAGTTATAAAGGTTGCGCTAAGCTAATGTTATATAATTTTGCACTATGTGCAGAATTATATAACATTATTTTGTAGGTTTACTGGCCCTTTAAAGTCTGTCGGTTAGTGCAGCTCCTTATTCACCAAAGTTGTTCTCAAACCTAATGGAGTTAAAGAAAATCAGTTTCCTGCCGGCCCTCTGTTCAGATCCTGCAGACCACCGTACTATCCATAGAGGGCCGGCAGGAATCTGTGGCACAGATAGAATGGAAACCTGAGACGCTTGGAGCAGCATCATCGCACCGTATTGTGGCTTCTAGGAGAACGGTGTGAGACCTGTGTGTTGACTTTTTGATCTGTGAGATGCTTTTAATGACCAATATCCAGTAAGGGCAACATGTTTAGTGCTTGTTGGTTTTTATGACTAAACGCACTTGAGTCAGAGCTGTGCTCTATTCTGTTTTTATTAGATTGATTTTCTACCTACTCTGTGCACACACTTTGTGGGGGGAGTGGACCAAAAACAATTTAGAAACAAAGTGCATGTAAGAACAGAAGTGAATTGGAAATTGCACTCAAGGGAGATGAAACCAAAAAGTTTTAATTCATGATTTGGATAGAATGTACAATTTTAAACAACTTTCCAGTTTTCTTCTATTCTCTAGTTTGCTTCATTCTCTTGGTATCATTTGTTGAAGGAGCAGCAATGCACTACTGGTTTCTAACTGAATACATGGGTGAGCCAATGACAATCGGTGTGTGTGTGTGTGTATATGTGTGTATATATATATATATATATATATATATATATATATATACATACACCAATCGGCAGCTAGAACCTAGGTTCTTTGTTGCTCCTGAGCTTACATAGATAAACTTTTCCACAAAGGATAACAAGAGAAGGAAGCAAATTAAATAATAGAAGTAAATTGGAAAGTTGTTTAAAATTCTATGCTCTGTCTAAATCATAAATGTCTAATTATGACTTTACTGTCCCTTTAAAATTACATGTTCTGTCTGAATGATGAATGTATAATTATGGCTTTCCTATCCTTGGTACTTTACCGTCCCTCACTTGTCTATGCTACTATTTCTCGGAATAGTGTCCCTTTAAACATTAAGAAGCCTGGGCTATGTTGTGCAGCATACAATGTGTTCAGTACAGCTGATTAGATTAAAGCCAGGGATGGTCAGCAGTTAATGACCGTCTCTTATGTTTATTGATGTATGCTCCTCGGCTTCTCTTTGATAATACAAACGAACGGCTGTGTTTGCAAGTGTATAACTAATCGTGTCCATCTTCTGCCCCCAGTGTCTTCAGGCCTTGGAGTTCCTGCACTCAAACCAAGTTATTCATCGGGACATAAAGAGCGACAATATCCTGCTCGGGATGGACGGCTCTGTGAAATTAAGTATGTTCACAAAATGAACTTAGCGTGCATTACAGATTGAGGTTATCTGAGGTAGTGTTATTGTACTCAAGATCGCTCCATAACCAGGAAAGTCTGACTAAAGCACATTACAGCTATCAATCAAATTTGCTTTTTACCATCTTTAAAGGGATATTTTACACTACTTTTTCCTGGGTTTCGTTTAAAGGGACAGTCGACACCAGAATTTTTGTTGCTTTAAAAGATAAATAATCCATTTTATTACCCATTCCCCAGTTTTGCATAACCAACACTGTTGTATTAATACACTTTTTTTTACCTCTGATTACCTTGTATCTAAGCCTCTGCAGACTGCCCCCTTATTTCAGTTCTTTTGACAGACTTGCATTTTAGCTAATCAGTGCTCACTCCTCTGTACATTCACGTGCATGAGCTCAATGTTATCTATATGAAACACATGAACTAATGCCCTCTAGTGGTGAAAAACTGTCAAAATGCATTCAGATTACAGGTGGCCTTCAAGGTCTAAGAAATTAGCATATGAACCTCCTAGGTTTAGTTTTCAACTAAGAATACCAAGAGAACAAAGCAAAAACTAAATTTATGCTTACCTGATAAATTTATTTCTTTTTTGACATGAGTCCACGGATTATCTTAATTACTAATGTGATATTCACCTCCTGGTCAGCAGCAGGCTGCAAAGAGCACCTCAGCAGAGCTGTTAAATATCACCTCCCCTCACTCCCAACCCAGTCATTCAACCAAAGTAAAGGAGAGAAAGGAAGTAACAAGGTGCAGAGGTGTCTGAAGTTTATAATAAGCAACAACCTGTCTCATACAAAAAACAGGGCGGGCCGTGGACTCATCGTGTCAAAAAAGAAATACATTTATCAGGTAAGCATAAATTTTGTTTTCTTTTTAATTACACGATGAGTCCACGGATCATCTTAATTACTAATGGGAACCAATACCCACTCTAGAGTACACAGATGATACGGGAGGGGCAAGACAGGGAACCTAAACGGAAGGCACCACTGCTTGAAGAACCTTTCTCCCAAAAGCGGCCTCAGCCAAGGCAAAAATGTCAAATTTGTAGAATTTTGAAAAAGTGTGAAGAGAGGACCAAGTGGCAGCCTTGCAAATCTGTTCCACTGAAGCTTCATTCTTGAATGCCCATGAGGAAGCCACAGCCCTTGAGGAATGAGCCGTAACTCTCTCTGAAAGCTGCTGTCAAGCAGTCTCATATGCAAAACGTATGATACTCTTCAGCCAAAAAGAAAGAAGTAGCTGTAGCTTTCTGACCCGTAGCTTTCTGAAAACCAGAAACAAGGCAGAAGACTGGCGAAAATCCTTAGTCGCCTGCAGATAAAATTTTAAGGCACGAACCACGTCCAAATTATGTTGTGTCCTAATCCTTCTTTTCAGAAGGAAAGGCTTCAAGGAAGGAAACACAAACTATTGATTAATGTTCTGATCAGAAACAACCTTAGGAAAAAATCCCAATTTAGTACGTAAAACTACCTTATCTGAATGAAAAATAAGGTAAGGGGATTCATACTGCAAAGCGAAAGCTCTGATACTCTGCGAGCAGATGAAATAGCAACAAGAAAGGAAAACTTTCCAAGATAACAACTTAATATCTAAGGAATGCATAGGCTCAAACGGAGCCCCTTGAAGAACCTTAAGAACTAAATTAAGACTCCAGGGAGGAGTAACTGGTTTGAACACAGGCCTGATCCTGACCAAGGCCTGACAAAAAGATAGCACATCTGGAACATCTGTCAGACGCTTGTGTAACAAAATAGATAAGGCAAAGATTTGACCCCTTAGGGAACTTGTCGATAATCCTTTCTCCAAACCCTCTTGGAGAAAGGATAAAATTCTAGGAATCCTAACTCTACTCCATGAGTAGCCCTAGGACTCACACCAATAGAGATATTCACACCATATCTTGTGGTAAATCCTTCTAGTTATAGGCTTACGAGCCTGAATCATGGTCTCAATGACCGATTCTGAAAAGCCCCACTTTTATAAAGTTAATCATTCAATCTCCAAGCAGTCAGCTTCAGAGAAACTAGATTTGGGTGAAGGAATGGCCCTTTAATTAGAAGGTCTTTCCTCAACGGAAGTCTCCAAGGTGGCAGAGATGACATTTCCACCAGATCTGCATACCAAATCCTGCGAGGCCAAGCCGGTGCAATAAGGATCACCGATGCCCTCTCCTGTTTGATTCAAGCAATGACCCAAGGAAGAAGAGCAAACGGAGGAAATGGGTATGCTAGACTGAAGGTCCAAGGAACCGCCAGAGCATCTATCATTTCCGCCTGGGGGTCCCTGGACCTCGATCCATATCTCGGGAGCTTGGCATTCTGTCGAGATGCCATGAGATCTAATTCCGGCTGACCCCACTTGAGAATCAGGCTGGAAAACACTTCCGTATGGAGTTCCCATTCCCCCGGATGAAAGGTCTGCCTGCTCAGGAAGTCCGCCTCCCAGTTGTCCACCCCTGGGATGTAGATCTCCGGCAGGCAGCAAGAATGGGCCTCCGCCCACTGAATTATTTTGGACCTCTGTCATCGCTAAGGAACTCCTCGTTCCTCCCTGATGATTGATGTAAGCCACTGAAGTTATATTGTCTGACTGGAACCTGATAAACTGGACCGAGGCTAACTGAAGAATCTCATTGAAGATCGCTCTCAGCTCCAGAATGTTTATAGGAAGAAAAGACTCACAATGTTTATAGGAAGAAAAGACAAATCCGCGTAATCTCCATTCCATTGCCTGAGTATGCTGAACTGCAGAGGTCTGAGGTGGAACCGAGCAAACGGTATGATGTCCATTCAGTAAAAAGAACTAATAACTGTTCAAATCAGATATAGGATATAGGAAACTGGCACACCTTAAAAACAAATTTCCCCGAAAAAAGTTTGAAATAGTTATATATATAATATAGGTGGCGCAAATATGCTGTTACTAAAATTAAAAAGGTAATAAAGTGAGGTCACAATGTGTATTCCAAAAGAATATATATCTTTAAAACAGAGATAATGTTACTTCAAATTAATGTTTATTACTTAACATTTGATAAATTTCATACTTGGATTCTCTTAAAATATGATCAATTAAAAATGAATAATCTATCTATACACTAATATATAGAAAAAGCAAATAAAACAATCTAAAATACTAAAATGCTAATTACAGACACCGGTGTCTTGACTTTATAAAACGGATAATTTCTAATGTATAACAATGTATCTTATTTATATTCTGGTTGAGTTGATAAAGTAACCTTCAGATTTAATCTGTTCTTATTGGATTAAAAAAAAGCTCTGATATCAGTCTTATTGTGGTTAATATCGATAGGGCTTTTTAGAGATATGTATTCATAGTTGGATGTCTCTATATTAGCAGAGTTATGAGTTCAAAATGATAAGTTCAAATGTAGTCCCCCAAGCAGATAATATGTATGGGTTACTTTGATCTTTTCTGGATCTTAAACATCTTATGGGTAAATAGAGTACCTTATAGCGGATGTCCATTGCCGCCACCATCAGCCTGATTACCTCCATGCACTGAGCCACTGATGGCCGAGGAGTGGACTGAAGGACTAGACGGGTATCGATAATCTTTGATTTCCTGACTTTACCACTTCCTAGCACTAACGTAGGCAAAGAGAATGACTGGGTTGGGAGTGAGGGGAGGTGATATTTAACAGCTCTGCTGTGGTGCTCTTTGCCGCCTCCTGCTGACTAGGAGATGAATATCCCATTAGTAATTAGGATGATCCGTGGACTCATCGTGTCATTAAAAAGAAATTGGGCATGTAATTTCAACAACTTTCCTATTTACTTTTTTTTTTTTTTTGGACTTGACTGTCCCTTTAAGAGAGCCATGCAAAAAATATTACTTTTTTTAAGGCATGATATGTTTTTAACAGAGTGACTTGATTTTTTTTATCGTCAGGTTTGTATAGGCCTTGTTTCTTTCCACCAATACTGCTGTGCAAGTGGCCGTTTTTGGCCACTAAACATTAGTAGGAAATAAGCAACCAAAATGGCTAAAAGTTGTATTTTTTTGTTTGTTTACTTCTGTTATCAAATTTATTCCATTACAATGGCATTCTTTGTTGAAGAGCATACTTAAGTAAGACTTGGAGTGTAGAGATGTCTAGAGCGCTCTATGGTAGAAGTTTGGTAACCATGCTTACCAGTAACAATGTATAACCTGATTGCCAACACTGCTGCCAATCCCTACTATACCTGTGTATGCTCTTAGAGGATAAATTAAATTGGAAACTTTTTTTTTTTTTCATTTATAATCTGAAATTAAAGGGATATTCCAGCCGAAATTGGAAACCGTATTGAGTGCATTTCGGTATTGAACAGAAGCAATTTTGTAATATACATGCATTGGCATAAATGCTTCTAATAAAAGCTATAGCTGTTTCAAAAGTGTATTTAAGTATGCAACGTGCACCAGCATTTTAATCACAGCACTTGCTCAGAGAGCCTAAGATGCTTGTGCCATCTGGTAATGACTCCATTTGTCAGTTGCTGACATGATACAAGCCCCACTCGTGCTCTGAGCAGCTGCATTATTTAAAGGGAGGGTCAACCCACAAATCGTTTTAAGATTTATTTATATATATATATATATATATATATATATATATATATAATCATTATTTTTTTATTTTTTTTCATAGATCATTA
This sequence comes from Bombina bombina, assembly GCF_027579735.1. Classification (NCBI taxonomy): domain Eukaryota; kingdom Metazoa; phylum Chordata; class Amphibia; order Anura; family Bombinatoridae; genus Bombina; species Bombina bombina. Next base: position 1,219,442,226 of record NC_069501.1, read on the forward strand.
TTTACAAATCGTTTTAAGATTTATTTATATATATATATATATATATATATATATATATATATATATATAATAATTATTTTTTTATTTTTTTTCATAGATCATTATTTACAAATGTAGCCCAGTTTTGTAATATATTCCGTTTGCAAGTAAAAGCACTTACTGTTGGCGCCGCTGCCGTTTGAAAATGTCCGTTAATTAAATAAAAATATAAAAAAACAAAAAAAGGCAAGAGGGCTAAAGACAACATCAGTATCAGGACACAGCCTTACACATTTATCTATAGAGTACATATAATCAGCAATAGCAAGCGATCCGCAAAAAAATTGTGCAAACAGGTAATAGTGACATAAATTCATATAACAAATGCCATCAATCTAGGGCTAGGTGTACTTACTGTTGGCGCCGCTGCCGTTTGAAAATGTCCGTTAATTAAATAAAAATATAAAAAAACAAAAAAAGGCAAGAGGGCTAAAGACAACATCAGTATCAGGACACAGCCTTACACATTTATCTATAGAGTACATATAATCAGCAATAGCAAGCGATCCGCAAAAAAATTGTGCAAACAGGTAATAGTGACATAAATTCATATAACAAATGCCATCAATCTAGGGCTAGGTGTAAATAACAAGCTCAGCACTATATAATGCAGTCCCAAATTACCTGATTTAATATAAACAATCCAAATGATGACTCCTATTTCTCCTGTTAAGTGTAGTCAGTCCACGGGTCATCCATTACTTATGGGATTATAACTCCTCCCTAACAGGAAGTGCAAGAGGATCACCCAAGCAGAGCTGCTATATAGCTCCTCCCCTCTACGTCATATCCAGTCATTCTCTTGCACCTAACTAAAGATAGGACGTGTGAGAGGACTGTGGTGTGTTAAACTTAGTTTTTATTTCTTCAATCAAAAGTTTGTTATTTTAAACGGCACCGGAGTGTGTTGTTTGTTCTCAGGCAGCATTAGAAGAAGAATCTACCTGAGTTTGTCTATGATCTTAGCGGTCGTAACTAAGATCCACTTGCTGTTCTCGGCCATTCTGAGGAGTGAGGTAACTTCAGAACAGGGGATAGCATGCAGGGCCCACCTGCAAGGAGGTATGTGCAGTAAATTATTTTCTAAGGAATGGAATTGACTGAGAAAATACTGCTAATACCGATGTAATGTAAGTGCAGCCTTAAATGCAGTAGTAGCGACTGGTATCAGGCTGATATGTATGTATGTATACTCTGAGGTATTTCTGGGGAATGGAATTTCACTAAGAAAATACTGTCAATATTAAAGTAATATTTGAGCCTGCACTGCAGTGAAAGCGACTAGCAGCAGGCTTATTAATAACACTTCATAATTTTCAATTTTTAAAACGTTTACTGGCATGTTAATCGTTTTTTCTGAGGTACTTGGTGATAAAACTTTATGGGCATGATTTTTACCACATGGCTGTCGTTTTTTTCTGAATAAAAACAGTTTACTGAGCTTCCCCACTGTTGTAATATGAGTGGGAGGGGCCTATTTTAGCGCTTTATTGCGCAGTAAAAATTTAGTCACAGTCTTCCTATTTCTGCCTCCATGATCCAGGACGTCTCTACAGAGCCCAGGGGTCTCCAAAACTAGTTTTGAGGGAGGTAATCAGTCACAGCAGACCTGTGACAGTGTGTTTGACTGTGATAAAAACGTTTATTATTTCAACTGTTATCCGTTTTGGGTATTAAGGGGTTAATCATCCTTTTGCTGGTGGGTGCAATCCTCTGCTAACTTTATACATTTTCTGTTAAAATTTGGTTGTTTTAACATATTTGGTTCATTGTTAATTCAACTGTGTCACATTTTTATGTTTCTTAAAAGCGCAGTAGCGTTTTTTATATAGCTTGTAAATTTATTTAAGTTTTTTTCCAAGCTTGCTAGTGTTATTGCTAGTCTGTTTAAACATGTCTGACACAAATGAATCTGTTTGTTCACTATGTTTAAAGGCCAATGTGGAGCCCAATAGAAATTTGTGCACTCAATGTATAGATGTTACTTTGAAAAGTCAAACTTTATATGTTAAAAAAATATCACCAGACAACGAGGGGGAAGTTATGCCGACTAACTCTCCTCACGTGTCAGTACCTTCGCCTCCCGCTCAGATATTGTGGCGCCAAGTACATCAGGGCGGCCCATGCAAATCACTTTGCAAGACATGGCTAATGTTATGACTGAAGTACTATCTAAATTGCCAGAATTAAGAGGTAAACGCGATCACTCTGGGGTAAGAACAGAGTGCGCCGATAATAATAGAGCCATGTCTGATACTGCGTCACAATTTGCAGAACATGAGGACGGAGAGCTTCATTCTGTGGGTGACGGATCTGATCCAAGTAAACTGGATTCAGACATTTCAAATTTTAAATTTAAGCTTGAGAACCTCCGTGTATTACTAGGGGAGGTATTAGCGGCTCTGAATGATTGTAACACGGTTGCAATTCCAGAGAAAGTATGTAGGCTGGATAAATATTTTGCGGTACCGGCGTGTACTGACGTTTTTCCTATACCTAAAAGGCTTACAGAAATTGTTAACAAGGAGTGGGATAGACCCGGTGTGCCCTTTTCACCCCCTCCTATATTTAGAAAAATGTTTCCAATAGACGCCACCACACGGGACCTATGGCAGACGGTCCCTAAGGTGGAAGGAGCAGTTTCTACTCTGGCTAAGCGCACCACTATCCCGGTGGAGGATAGCTGTGCTTTTTCAGATCCAATGGATAAAAAGTTAGAGGGTTACCTTAAGAAAATGTTTGTTCAGCAAGGTTTTATATTACAACCCCTTGCATGCATCGCGCCTGTCACTGCTGCGGCGGCATTCTGGTTTGAGTCTCTGGAAGAGACCCTTAGCACAGCTCCATTGGATGAGATTATGAACAAGCTTAAAGCCCTTAAGCTAGCTAATTCATTTATTTCTGATGCCGTAGTACACTTAACCAAACTTACGGCTAAGAACTCCGGATTCGCCATTCAAGCGCGTAGAGCGCTGTGGCTTAAATCCTGGTCAGCTGATGTGACTTCTAAATCTAAATTGCTTAATATTCCTTTCAAAGGGCAGACATTATTCGGGCCCGGCTTGAAAGAAATTATCGCTGACATTACTGGAGGTAAGGGCCATGCCCTGCCTCAAGACGGGGCCAAACCAAAGGCTAAACAGTCTAATTTTCGTGCCTTTCGTAACTTCAAGGCAGGAGCAGCATCAACTTCCTCCGCTCCAAGACAGGAAGGAACTGTTGCTCGCTACAGACAGGGCTGGAAACCTAACCAGTCCTGGAACAAGGGCAAGCAGGCCAGAAAACCTGCTGCTGCCCCTAAGACAGCATGAAGTGAGGGTCCCCGATCCGGAAACGGATCTAGTGGGGGGCAGACTTTCTCTCTTCGCCCAGGCTTGGGCAAGAGATGTCCAGGATCCCTGGGCGTTGGAGATCATATCTCAGGGATATCTTCTGGACTTCAAAGCTTCTCCTCCACAAGGGAGATTTCATCTTTCAAGGTTATCAGCAAACCAGATAAAGAAAGAGGCGTTTCTACGCTGTGTACAAGACCTCTTACTAATGGGAGTGATCCACCCAGTTCCGCGGTCGGAACACGGGCAAGGATTCTATTCAAATCTGTTTGTGGTTCCCAAAAAAGAGGGAACCTTCAGACCAATCTTGGACTTAAAGATCCTAAACAAATTCCTAAGAGTTCCATCGTTCAAAATGGAAACTATTCGAACCATCTTACCCATGATCCAAGAGGGTCAGTACATGACCACAGTGGATTTAAAGGATGCCTACCTTCACATACCGATTCACAAGGATCATTACCGGTATCTAAGATTTGCCTTCCTAAACAGGCATTACCAGTTTGTAGCTCTTCCCTTCGGGTTAGCTACGGCTCCAAGAATCTTTACAAAGGTTCTGGGCTCTCTTCTGGCGGTACTAAGACCGCGAGGCATAGCGGTAGCTCCGTACCTAGACGACATTCTGATACAAGCGTCAAGTTTCCAAACTGCCAAGTCTCATACAGAGTTAGTTCTGGCATTTCTAAGGTCGCATGGGTGGAAGGTGAACGTAGAAAAGAGTTCTCTATTGCCACTCACAAGAGTTCCCTTTCTAGGGACTCTTATAGATTCTGTAGAAATGAAAATTTACCTGACGGAGGACAGGTTATCAAAACTTCTAAATGCTTGCCGTGTCCTTCATTCCATTCAACACCCGTCAGTGGCTCAGTGCATGGAGGTAATCGGCTTAATGGTAGCGGCAATGGACATAGTACCATTTGCGCGCCTGCATCTCAGACCGCTGCAATTGTGCATGCTAAGTCAGTGGAATGGGGATTACTCAGATTTGTCCCCTCTGCTAAATCTGGATCAAGAGACCAGAGATTCTCTTCTATGGTGGCTTTCTCGGCCACATCTATCCAAGGGGATGCCCTTCCGCAGGCCAGATTGGACGATTGTAACAACGGACGCCAGCCTTCTAGGTTGGGGCGCAGTCTGGAATTCCCTGAAGGCTCAGGGATCATGGACTCAGGAGGAGAGACTCCTTCCAATAAACATTCTGGAATTAAGAGCAATTTTCAATGCTCTTCTGGCTTGGCCTCAGTTAGCAACTCTGAGGTTCATCAGGTTTCAGTCTGACAACATCACGACTGTGGTTTACATCAACCATCAAGGAGGAACAAGGAGTTCCCTAGCGATGATGGAAGTCTCAAAGATAATTCGCTGGGCAGAGTCTCACTCTTGCCACCTGTCAGCGATCCACATCCCAGGCGTGGAGAACTGGGAGGCGGATTTTCTAAGTCGCCAGACCTTTCATCCGGGGGAGTGGGAACTTCATCCGGAGGTGTTTGCCCAACTGCTTCATCATTGGGGCAAACCAGATCTGGATCTCATGGCGTCTCGCCAGAACGCCAAGCTTCCTTGTTACGGATCCAGGTCCAGGGACCCGGGAGCGGTACTGATAGATGCTCTGACAGCACCTTGGGTCTTCAACATGGCTTATGTGTTTCCACCTTTCCCGATGCTTCCTCGATTGATTGCCAGGATCAAACAGGAGAGAGCATTGGTGATTCTAATAGCGCCTGCGTGGCCACGCAGGACCTGGTATGCAGATCTAGTGGACATGTCGTCCTGTCCACCATGGTCTCTGCCTCTGAGACAGGACCTTCTGATTCAGGGTCCTTTCAAACATCCAAACCTAATTTCTCTGAGGCTGACTGCATGGAGATTGAACGCTTGATTCTATCAAAGCGTGGATTCTCGGAGTCAGTGATTGATACCTTAATACAGGCTAGGAAACCTGTTACCAGGAAAATTTACCATAAAATATGGCGTAAATACTTATATTGGTGCAAATCCAAGAGTTACTCATGGAGTAAGGTTAGGATTCCTAGGATATTGTCTTTTCTACAAGAAGGTTTAGAAAAGGGTTTATCTGCTAGTTCGTTAAAGGGACAGATTTCAGCTCTGTCTATTCTTTTACACAAACGTCTGGCAGAAGTTCCAGACGTTCAGGCTTTTTGTCAGGCTTTGACTAGGATTAAGCCTGTGTTTAAGACTGTTGCTCCACCGTGGAGCTTAAACTTAGTTCTTAACGTTCTGCAAGGTGTTCCGTTTGAACCCCTTCATTCCATCGATATCAAGCTGTTATCTTGGAAAGTTCTGTTTTTAATGGCTATTTCCTCGGCTCGAAGAGTCTCTGAGTTATCGGCCTTACATTGTGATTCTCCTTATCTGATTTTTCATTCAGACAAGGTAGTTCTGCGTACTAAACCTGGGTTCTTACCTAAGGTAGTCACTAACAAGAATATCAATCAAGAGATTGTTGTTACATCATTGTGCCCTAACCCTTCTTCAAAGAAGGAACGACTTTTGCACAATCTGGACGTCGTCCGTGCCCTGAAATTTTATTTGCAGGCAACTAAAGATTTTCGTCAAACTTCTTCCCTGTTTGTCGTTTATTCTGGACAGAGGAGAGGTCAAAAAGCTTCGGCTACCTCTCTCTTTGGCTTCGTAGCATAATACGTTTAGCCTATGAGACTGCTGGACAGCAGCCTCCTGAAAGGATTACAGCTCATTCTACTAGAGCTGTGGCTTCCACTTGGGCCTTTAAGAATGAGGCCTCTGTTGAACAGATTTGCAAGGCTGCAACTTGGTCTTCACTTCACACTTTTTCAAAATTTTACAAATTTGACACTTTTGCTTCTTCGGAGGCTGTTTTTGGGAGAAAGGTTCTACAGGCAGTGGTTCCTTCCGTGTAAAGATCCTGCCTGTCCCTCCCGTCATCCGTGTACTTTTAGCTTTGGTATTGGTATCCCATAAGTAATGGATGACCCGTGGACTGACTACACTTAACAGGAGAAAATATAATTTATGCTTACCTGATAAATTCATTTCTCCTGTGGTGTAGTCAGTCCACGGCCCGCCCTGTTTTTTACGGCAGGTCTACATTTTAATTAAACTCCAGTCACCACTGCACCCTATAGTTTCTCCTTTCTCGTATGGTTTCGGTCGAATGACTGGATATGACGTAGAGGGGAGGAGCTATATAGCAGCTCTGCTTGGGTGATCCTCTTGCACTTCCTGTTAGGGAGGAGTTATAATCCCATAAGTAATGGATGACCCGTGGACTGACTACACCACAGGAGAAATGAATTTATCAGGTAAGCATAAATTATATTTTCTCCAACATTGGTGTGTCCGGTCCACGGCGTCATCCTTACTTGTTTGAATATCTCTTCCCCAACAGGAAATGGCAAAGAGTCCCAGCAAAGCTGGCCATATAGTCCCTCCTAGGCTCCGCCCACCCCAGTCATTCTCTTTGCCGTTGCACAGGCAACATCTCCACGGAGATGGTTAAGAGTATGTGGTGTTTAGTTGTAGTTTTTTTATTCTACTATCAAGAGTTTATTTTAAAATAGTGCTGGTATGTACTATTTACTCTGAAACAGAAAAAAATGAAGATTTCTGTTTGTGAGAGGAAGATGATTTTAGCAGACAGTAACTAAAATCGATTGCTGTTTCCACATAGGACTGTTGAGATGAAGTAACTTCAGTTGGGGGAAACAGTTAGCAGACTTTTCTGCTTAAGGTATGACTAGCCATATTTCTAACAAGACTGTGTAATGCTGGAAGGCTGTCATTTCCCCTCATGGGGACCGGTAAGCCATTTTCTTAGTCTCAAACAGAATAAAGGGCTTAATATGGGCTATAAAACTGGTAGACACTTTTATGGGCTAAATCGATTGCTTTATTTGGACATTTTATACATGTTTATGCTGATAATTCACACTTATAAACTTGGGGAACGTTTTTTAACGTCAGGCACTATGTTAGACACCTTTTCCAGTCAGGAAGGGCCTTCCCAGTTGTAGGCTGAGCCTGTGCTTTATTGACAAGTTTAAGCCTGTTTAACATGTCTGTGCCTTCAGATAAGCTATGTTCTATATGTATGAAAGCCAATGTGTCTCCCCCTTCAAAATTGTGTGATAATTGTGCCATAGCGTCCAAACAAAGTAAGGACAGTACTGCCACAAATAATGAAATTGCCCATGATGATTCCTCAGATGAAGGGAGTAGACATGGTTCTACATCATCTCCTTCTGTGTCTACGCCAGTTTGGCCCCTAGTACTTCTAGCGCGCCAATGCTTATTACCATGCAACAATTGACGGCTGTAATGGATAACTCCATAGCAAATATTTTATCCAAAATGCCTGCATATCAGAGAAAGCGTGATTGCTCTGTTTTAAACACTGAAGAGCAGGAGGGCGCTGATGATAATTGTTCTGTCATACCCTCACACCAATCTGAAGGGGCCATGAGGGAGGTTTTGTCAGATGGGGAAATTTCAGATTCAGGAAAAATTTCTCAACAGGCTGAACCTGATGTTGTAACATTTAAATTTAAATTAGAACATCTCCGCGCACTGCTTAAGGAGGTGTTATCTACTCTGGATGATTGTGACAACTTGGTCATTCCAGAAAAATTATGCAAGATGGACAAGTTCCTAGAGGTTCCGGTGCACCCTGACGCTTTTCCTATACCCAAGCGGGTGGCGGACATAGTGAATAAGGAGTGGGAGAAGCCCAGCATACCTTTTGTTCCCCCTCCTATATTTAAGAAATTATTTCCTATGGTCGACCCCAGAAAGGACTTATGGCAGACAGTCCCTAAGGTCGAGGGGGCAGTTTCTACTCTAAACAAGCGCACTACTATTCCTATCAAAGATAGTTGTGCTTTCAAAGATCCTATGGATAAAAAATTGGAAGGTTTGCTTAAAAAGATTTTTGTACAGCAAGGTTACCTTCTACAACCCATTTCGTGCATTGTTCCTGTCACTACAGCAGCGTGGTTCTGGTTCGAGGAACTAGAAAAGTCGCTCAGTAGAGAGACTCCATATGAGGAGGTTATGGACAGAGTTCAAGCACTTAAGTTGGCTAACTCTTTTATTTTCGATGCCGCTTTGCAATTAGCTAGATTAGCGGCGAAAAATTCAGGGTTTGCAATTGTGGCGCGCAAAGCGCTTTGGCTAAAGTCTTGGTCAGCGGATGTATCATCCAAAACAAAATTGCTTAACATCCCCTTCAAGGGTAAAACTCTCTTTGGACCAGAATTGAAAGAGATTATCTCAGACATCACTGGGGGAAAGGGCCACGCCCTCCCACAAGATAGGCATTTCAAGGCCAAGAATAAGTCTAATTTTCGTTCCTTTCGTAATTTCAGGAACGGACCGGCCTCTAATTCTGCATCCTCTAAGCAAGAGGGTAATGCCTCAGAGTCCAAACCAGCCTGGAAACCGATGCAAGGCTGGAACAAGGGTAAGCAGACCAAGAAGCCTGCTACCGCTAACAAAACAGCATGAAGGAGTAGCCCCCGATCCGGGACTGGATCTAGTGGGGGGCAGACTCTCTCTCTTTGCTCAGGCTTGGGCAAGAGATGTTCAGGATCCCTGGACGCTAGAAATAGTTTCTCAGGGTTATCTTCTGGAATTCAAGGAACTACCCCCAAGGGGAAGGTTCCACATGTCTCACTTATCCTCAAACCAAATAAAGAGACAGGCGTTCTTACATTGTGTAGAAGACCTGCTAAAGATGGGAGTGATACACCCAGTTCCAATGACGGAACAAGGAATGGGATTTTGCTCAAATCTGTTCGTAGTTCTCAAAAAAGAGGGAACCTTCAGACCAATTCTGGATTTAAAGATCCTAAACAAATTTCTCAGGGTACCATCGTTCAAAATGGAAACCATTCGAACGATTCTACCCACTATCCAGGAAGGTCAATTTATGACTACCGTGGATCTAAAGGATGCGTACCTACATATTCCTATCCACAAAGAACATCATCAGTTCCTAACGTTCGCCTTTCTGGACAAACATTACCAGTTTGTGGCCCTCCCATTCGGATTAGCCACTGCTCCAAGGATTTTCACAAAGGTACTCGGGTCCCTTCTAGCGGTTCTAAGACCGAGGGGCATTGCAGTAGTACCATACTTGGACGACATTCTAATACAAGCGTCGTCCCTCTCAAAAGCAAAGGCTCATACAGACATCGTTCTGGCCTTTCTCAGATCTCACGGATGGAAGGTGAACATAGAAAAAAGTTCTCTGTCTCCGTCAACAAGAGTTCCCTTCCTGGGAACAATAATAGATTCCTTAGAAATGAGGATCTTTCTGACAGATGTCAGAAAGTCAAAACTTCTAAGCGCTTGTCAAGTTCTTCATTCTGTTCCACGTCCTTCCATAGCTCAGTGCATGGAAATAGTAGGGTTGATGGGTGCAGCAATGGACATAGTTCCTTTTGCGCGAATTCATCTAAGACCATTACAACTGTGCATGCTGAAACAGTGGAATGGGGACTATACAGACTTGTCTCCAGTGATTCAAGTAGATCAGAAGACCAGAGATTCACTCCGTTGGTGGATATCCCTGGACCACCTATCCCAGGGAATGAGCTTCTGCAGACCAGAGTGGGTCATTGTCACGACCGACGCCAGTCTAGTGGGCTGGGGTGCTGTCTGGGAATCCCTGAAAGCTCAGGGACTAAGGTCTCGGGAAGAGTCTCTTCTCCCGATAAACATTCTGGAACTAAGAGCGATATTCAGTGCTCTCAGGGCTTGGCCTCAGCTTGCAAAGGCCAGATTCATAAGATTCCAATCAGACAACATGACGACTGTTGCGTATATCAATCATCAGGGGGGAACAAGGAGTTCCCTGGCGATGAAAGAAGTAACCAAAATAATACAATGGGCGGAGAATCACTCCTGCCATCTATCTGCGATCCACATCCCAGGTGTGGAAAACTGGGAAGCGGATTATCTGAGTCGTCAGACATTCCATCCGGGGGAGTGGGAACTCCACCCGGAGATTTTTGCCCAGTTGACTCAATTATGGGGCATTCCAGACATGGATCTGATGGCGTCTCGTCAGCACTTCAAGGTTCCTTGCTACGGGTCCAGATCCAGGGATTCCAAGGCGACTCTAGTGGATGCACTAGTAGCGCCTTGGACCTTCAACCTAGCTTATGTGTTCCCACCGTTTCCTCTCATTCCCAGGCTGGTAGCCAGGATCAAACAGGAGAGGGTCTCGGTGATCTTGATAGCTCCTGCGTGGCCACGCAGGACTTGGTATGCAGACCTGGTGAATATGTCATCGGTTCCACCATGGAAGCTACCTTTGAGACAGGACCTTCTTGTTCAGGGTCCATTCGAACATCCAAATCTGGTCTCCCTCCAGCTGACGGCTTGGAGATTGAACGCTTGATTCTATCAATGCGTGGGTTTTCAGATTCGGTGATTGATACTCTGGTTCAGGCCAGAAAACCGGTAACTAGAAAGATTTACCATAAAATATGGAAAAGATATATCTGCTGGTGTGAATCCAAGGGATTCCCTTGGAATAAGGTAAAAATTCCTAAGATTCTTTCCTTTCTGCAAGAAAGTTTGGATAAAGGATTATCTGCGAGTTCTCTAAAGGGACAGATTTCTGCTTTATCTGTCTTACTACACAAACGACTGGCAGCTATGCCAGATGTTCAAGCATTTGTTCAGGCTCTGGTTAGGATCAAGCCTGTTTACAGACCTTTGACTCCTCCCTGGAGTTTAAATCTAGTTCTTTCAGTTCTTCAAGGGGTTCCGTTTTGAACCTCTACATTCCATAGATATTAAGTTGTTATCTTGGAAAGTTTTGTTTTTGGTTGCTATTTCTTCTGCTAGAAGAGTTTCAGAGTTATCTGCTCTGCAGTGTTCTCCGCCCTATCTGGTGTTCCATGCAGGTAAGGTGGTTTTGCGTTCTAAGCCTGGTTTTCTGCCAAAGGTTGTTTCTAACAAAAATATTAACCAGGAGATAGTTGTACCTTCTTTGTGTCCGAATCCAGTTTCAAAGAAGGAACGTTTGTTACACAATTTGGACGTAGTCCGTGCTCTAAAATTCTATTTAGAAGCTACAAAGGATTTCAGACAAACATCTTCTCTGTTTGTCGTCTATTCTGGTAAAAGGAGAGGTCAAAAAGCGACTTCTACCTCTCTTTCCTTTTGGCTTAAAAGCATCATCCGATTGGCTTACGAGACTGCCGGACGGCAGCCTCCTGAAAGAATCACAGCTCACTCCACTAGGGCTGTGGCTTCCACATGGGCTTTCAAGAACGAGGCTTCTGTTGATCAGATATGTAAGGCAGCGACTTGGTCTTCACTGCACACTTTTGCCAAATTTTACAAATTTGATACTTTTGCTTCTTTGGAGGCTATTTTTGGGAGAAAGGTTTTGCAAGCCGTGGTGCCTTCAGTTTAGGTAACCTGATTTGCTCCCTCCCTTCATCCGTGTCCTAAAGCTTTGGTATTGGTTCCCACAAGTAAGGATGACGCCGTGGACCAGACACACCAATGTTGGAGAAAACAGAATTTATGCTTACCTGATAAATTACTTTCTCCAATGGTGTGTCCAGTCCACGGCCCGCCCTGGTTTTTTAATCAGGTCTGATGAATTATTTTCTCTAACTATAGTCACCACGGTACCATATGGTTTCTCCTATATTTTTCCTCCTGTCAGTCGGTCGAATGACTGGGGTGGGCGGAGCCTAGGAGGGACTATATGGCCAGCTTTGCTGGGACTCTTTGCCATTTCCTGTTGGGGAAGAGATATTCCCACAAGTAAGGATGACGCCGTGGACCGGACACACCGTTGGAGAAAGTAATTTATCAGGTAAGCATAAATTCTGTTTTTATTTCTGGGTTGCACATAAGACAGGAGTAGTTCTAAACTTAAAAAGAAACTTAGTGTGTCCTGAAAAAGTGAAAAGTAAAATGTCTGTAGACTTCCTTCAGGCTAAGGGCATAACCATAAAACACAATACCATGCGCAGGAGCTCATTGGAGTAAAGCAGTTGGTGCTGTGCACAGACCAACTAATTGCAAACCAACTAATCAGTTATGAGATTCGTTGACGACTATTTTCATAATCGATTATTATCGATTATGCCGATTAGTTGTTGCAGCTCTACTTCACATGCTCATGCAGAGAAATATGTTAACACTAAAACGGTGATAACTTTTACTAGAAGCATTTTTGCCAATACATGTATATTGTAAATATGTTTCTATTCAAAGATACTGTATAATAAATCTATGTGCATTAAAATTTTGACTTGAATGTCCCTTTAAGCATTAAAGGGACGTTAAACACTACATAAATTCTAGATAGAATGATGCATTCAAAGAAAAGATTAGTCTGAGAATAACATGTAGATGTATTTTTAAAGCTTCATTAGCTGTTTAAATTTTGTTGAATTAAAGGGACATGAAACCCAAAAATTTTCTTTCATGATTCAGATAGAGAATATAATTTTAAACAATTTTACAATTTACTTCTATTATTTAATTTGCTTCCTTCTCTTGTTATCCTTTGTTGAAATGTTTATTTAGGCAAGCTCAGGAGCAGTAGAGAACCTAGGTTCTAGCTGTTGATAGTCATTGGCTCACCCATGTGGTCAGTTAAGTAAATTAGTAAAGTAAATTAGAAAGTTGTTTAAAATTGTATTCTCTATCTGAATCATGAAAGAACATTTTTGGGTTTCATATCCCTTTAAGTATAAAGTTTTAGTGTCTATAAAACAATGAGAGCTGCCATGTTGTAACTTGGGTTACCTTCTCTGCTGTGGCCAATTAGGAACAGTTATACATAGGTCACTAGAGTGTGCAGCCAATGACTGTGAGGAATATAACAGTGTTCTGCACTTCCATTTTTAACAGGAACTGAAAGCTCACAATTTCAGAATGAAATTAAAGGAAAAGGGGACAAAATAAGTAATGAAAGTGTATTGCAGACTCTATATATGCATTTTATGTGATTTATCATTTCATATTACCATCTCAAAGAAACAGAAATGACATGTTATTCATTAGTTTTTCATTTTTAGATAAAATTGTTGCTAAGCACAGCACAAATGGTTGAACACAGTTCTAGGGTCAGTAACTCAAGTTGACCATCTCTGAAGGATTAGAGCTGCTTATTTGTCCTTTGTAACAATTTTAATCCAAAATAATATTTCAACATATTTAAAGGGACATAGAACCCACAGTTTTTCTTTCATAATTCAGAGTATACATTTTTAAACAACTTTCTAGTTTGTCTATCATATTTACTTCATTCTCTTGGCTTCCTTTGCTGAAAGAGCAGCAATGCTCTACTGGGAGCTAGCTAATTATACATTTGGGTAAGCCAATAACGAGACATATGTGTACATCTGCCAATCAGCAGCTAGCTCCCAGTAGTACCTTGCTGCCCCTAAGCCTACCTACATATGCTTTTCAATAAAGGATAACAAGCAGGGATGGACAGAACAGTCAGGGAATAAGACCTGGACTGAGGGCCCAACATGTCAGGGGGCCCCAGTTTTAGTTTGGGACAGCAGCGCTAGTGTTTGTGAGCTGGGGAAAGCAGCAGATTGTCAGGAGCTAGCGGAGTGCCGATAGCTGTGCTATTAGTAACTAAGCAGTTAAGGGTGGGCAGAGAGGGTGCCCTGTCCCTGGAGTGGGGGCCCTGTACTTGGATAGGAGGTCTGTTGCTCTGGTGGGGTCCTGTGGTGTGAGGTCTGGCCCTTGAGTATGGGGTCCCTGCCTCTTGATGTTGGGTGCCCTCTCCCTTGAGGTTGAGGGCCCTGTTGGGGGTGAGGCAGGCAGGGCATGGGTTGAGGGAGCGGCATAGGAGGTTGGGTGGGGGCCCTTCTCTAATTTGTGCCCTTGGACTCTGGTTGGTCTCAGTCTGCCACTGATACCAAGAAAATGATGCAAATTAGATAATAGAAGTAAATTGGAAAGTTCTTTAAAATTGTATGCCCGAATCATGAAAGTAAAATGTTTGTTTTGTGTCCCTTTAACTGTTGCTCTTCGTACAATGTCCTTATAGTAAATGCCCTTTGGCAGGAAGCAACTGAATGATAAATACTGCGATTTTGATCCCATCCAGGGCACAGTACAGGTGCAATAACGGATTCTATTTTCTCTAACGCTGCTATTTTCTTCTTAGATACAATTTTAATCTGTCACTAATTTTTTTTTCTGGTGGTTACCTGGGTAAACCTGCAATTAAAGGTATAATTTATATCCTGTATGGCCTTTAAGTGGGCAGTTTGCCTACTGCTATTATTATTCATGTAAGCGATATTGTGGCTTTCAGATCACTTCTTATGTCCAGCAGATTTACATTTTATCACACAATTATTGGTAGTGGTATCGTATTGTAAATATATTTTTTTTTTTGAAGGCTAATTTTATTTTAAACATCTACTTTATTTACAGTATGGTGGCGCTATATTGATGATATGTTTGGCAATGCTGGAACCCTTGTCTTGTTTGTTATAGAGTTGAATAATGTAACTGGATATATTCAATTTAAATGGGCATTATACCCCAAAAAAACTTTCATAAATCAGAGCATACAATTTTAAACAACTTTCCAGTTTACTTCTATTATCTAATTTGCTTGAATCCTTTGTTGAAAAGCTAGATAGGCTCAGGTGCTGATTGGTGGCTGAACATGTATGCCCATTTCATTGGCTTACAAATGTGTTCAGCTAGCTCACAGGAGTGCATTCCTGCTTCTTTACTAAAAAAGATACCAAGAGAATGAAGCAAAAGTGACAACAGTAAAATTTTGGTTTTATGTCCCTTTAAGTTAACTTGGAGTGAGATCAGTTTTTTTTACATTTATATTACAGGACAGTGAGTAAAGTGACAGTCTTATCAAAATTAGACTTTTATGATTCAGATAGGGCATGCAATTTAAAACAACGTTCCAATTTGTTTAATCATAAAATTTGCTTTGTTCTTTTGGTATTCTTTGTTGAAAGCTAAACCTAGGTAGGATAATCTCTAAACCCTTGAAGGTTGCCTCTTATCTCAGTGCATGTTGACGGGTTTTTTTACAGCTAGAGAACATTAGTTAATTTGTGCCATATAGATAACATTGTGCTCACTCCCGTGATGTTACCTAGGAGTCAGCACTGATTGGTTAAATGAGTCTGTCAAATTAACTGAAATAAGGGGGCAGTCTGTAGAGGCTTAGATACAAGGTAATACAAAGGTAAAATGTATATTAATATAACAGTGTTGGTTATGCAAAACTGGGAAATTGGTAATAAAGGGACGATCTATCTTTTTAAACAATAAAAATTCCGGAGTAGACCGACCTTTTAAGGACAGTTTCATTTAACCCCTTAACAATTATTGGAAAGTTGTTTAAAATCCTCCATACTCTGTCTGAATCATTCAATCAAGAAAAAAATGTGGATTTCATGTCCCTTTTAAAAGTCCCTTCTTAAAGGGACAGTCAACACCAGAATTGTTGTTGTTTAAAAAGGTAGATAATCCCTTTATTACCCATTCCCCAGTTTTGCATAACCAACACAGTTATAATAATACACATTTTACCTCTGTAATTACCTTGTATCTATACCTCTGCCAACTGCCCCCTTATTTCAGTTTTTTGTTGACAGACTCGCATGTTTTGCCAATCAGTGATCACTCCTAGGAGCTTCACATGCGTGAGCTCAATGTTATCTATATGAAACACATGATCTAACGCCCTCTAGTGGTGAAAAACTGCCAAAATGCTTTCAGATTAGAGGCGGCCTTAAAGGTCTAAGAATACCAAGAGAACAAAGCAAAATTGGTGATAAAGGTAAATTGGAAAGTTGTTTCAAATTACATGCCCTATTTAAATCATGAAAGTTTTTTTGTTTTTTTTACTTAACTGTCCCTTTTAAAGCTTGTTTACATCATTAGTTGTAGTCTGTTATGAGCTATTGGTGCAAATTAATTACATTGTTTTTTAATCTTTAATCATTTCTTTGATTTGCAAATTAAGTAACTGCTCTATTTTAAAGTCATTTGGTAAGAAATAACTATATCTCTGTGGTTTTTAAACATATATTTAGCAGTTTGGGCTTTTTTTCTATCAACGATTGAGAAGTGTCTTGAAAGAATACTGGTGCGTAGCTTATGAAATGAATCCCTCTGATTTTATTTGTCACTTTATTTTGTAGCTGATTTTGGATTTTGTGCGCAAATAACTCCAGAGCAAAGTAAACGAAGCACAATGGTTGGCACGCCCTACTGGATGGCTCCCGAAGTGGTGACCCGCAAAGCGTACGGTCCTAAAGTGGACATTTGGTCTCTTGGAATAATGGCAATTGAGATGGTGGAAGGGGAACCTCCGTATTTGAATGAAAACCCTCTTAGGGTCAGTATCACATTAAACTTCAGCTTATGATGTTATGGAACACTAACCCCAAGAACTGAAATGCTTTATGATTGCATATAATACTAAGCTGCACTTTTTAGGTAATTGGGGTTTTTGTAAACAGATGGCAACACATAATTTATTTTCTTTGTTTATTCCAAGAGAGGAAATTTAATATCATTTTTATATATTTTTTTAATGGATGTTCCTGTACTGAGAGAGAAGCATTTCTAGTTTTTTCTTGCGCTTTCAAATTTTACTTCAAAAATCAAATTTGCTTCATTCTCTCACTATCTTTTGTTGAAAAAGTAGCACTCTTTATACATAGGTACACAGGTAAGACTATGTCCACACTTTTTCCATTATTATTATTCCATTTCTTATTTTTTGTTTATTTTATACTCCCCCTGTATACATAATTTCACATCTTTATACATATTGATTCCATGTTGATATATAACTTTGTTGTCAGTATATGATCTATGTAAAACTATATATTTTTCCTGTCTGTTCTCCTACACTCGACACTGTCTGCCTCTGTCACCTAAGCCCCCTCATGATTTTTAAGACACCCCCTCCTCTCCCTGCACTCAGACCTCTAACACTTTCTGTCCTTTTTAACCATTCTGTATTTCAAGATATAATCTGAAATTCATTAACCCTTTAATGACCACAGCACTTTTCCATTTACTGACCGTTTGGGACCAAGGCTATTTTTACATTTCTGCAGTGTTTGTGTTTAGCTGTAATTTTACTCTTACTCATTTACTGTACCCACACATATTATATACCGTTTTTCTCGCCATTAAATGGACTTTCTAAAGATACCATTATTTCTCCTGTTAAGTGTGGTCAGTCCACGGGTCATCATTACTTCTGGGATATTAACTCCTCCCCAACAGGAAGTGCAAGAGGATCACCCAGCAGAGCTGCTATATAGCTCCTCCCCTCTACGTCACACCCAGTCATTCTCTTGCACCCAACTAATAGATAGGATGTGTGAGAGGACTGTGGTGATTATACTTAGTTTTATACCTTCAATCAAAAGTTTGTTATTTTAAAACAGCACCGGAGTGTGTTGTTCCCTCTCAGGTAGAATTTGAAGAAGAATCTACCTGAGTTTTTTTTGTATGATTTTAGCCGGCGTAGTTAAGATCATCTTGCTGTTCTCGGCCATCTGAGGAGTGAGGTAAACTTCAGATCAGGGGACAGCGGGCAGGTTCACCTGCAAAGAGGTATGTAGCAGCATATTATTTTCTGAGAAATGGATTTGACTGAGAAAATACTGCCAATACCGATATAATGTAAGTTCAGCCTTAAATGCAGTAGTAGCAACTGGTATCAGGCTGTCATGTATGTATATTTACACTTCAGTATTCTGGGGAATGGCACTTCACTGGGATAATACTGTATGCATAAGACTCTTAGCCTAACTTGCAGTGGGAACGACTAGCAACAGGCTTTCTAATGACATTTCATTTATTGAGGTTAAACGTTTTGCTGGCATGTTAAATCGTTTAATTATCTGAGGTACTGGGTGAAAAATTGTTTTGAGCACTGTTTTTTTCCACTTGGCGGTCGTTTTATTTAATTTAAGTCAGTTTACTGATCTTCCTCACTGTTGTGTGTGAGGGGGAGGGGCCTATTTTGGCGCTTTTGCTACGCATCAGAAAATTCAGTCACAAGTCTGTTTTCTTCCCTGCATGATCCGGTTCGTCTCTACAGAGCTCAGGGGTCTTCAAAAGTTATTTTGAGGGAGGTAATCACTCACAGCAGACCTGTGAGATTGTGCTTGACTGTGATAAAAAACGTTATATTCTGTACATTTTTTCTGCTATTTAAGGGTTAGTTATCCATTACTAATGGGGGCAATCCTTTGCTAAATTGTGTTTTTACCGGAAAGAATTTGATGTTATAGTTTCTCCGGTTTATTGTTTTCTCAACTGTCATAACTTTTTTTCTGTGCTTCTTAAAGGCACAGTACGTTTTTCATATTATTTGTAAGTTGCTTTGAAAAAGTATTTCCAAGTTGCTAGTTTAATTGCTAGTGTGTTAAACATGTCTGACTCAGAGGAATATCTCTGTGCTATATGTGCTAAAGCCAAAGTGGAGCCCAATAGAACTTTATGTACTAATTGCATTGATGCTACTTTAAATAAAAGTCAATCTGTACAAATTGAACATCATTCACCAAACAACGAGGGGAGAGTTATGCCGACTAACTCGCCTCACGTGTCAGTACCTGCATCTCCTGCTCGGGAGGTGCGTGATATTGTAGCGCCGAGTACTTCAGGGCGGCCATTACAAATCACATTACAGGACATGGCTAATGTTATGACTGAAGTTTTGTCTAAATTACCAGAACTTAGAGTTAAGCGTGATCACTCTGGGGTGAGAACAGAGTGCGCTGATAATATTAGGGCCATGTCAGATACTGCGTCACAGTATGCAGAACATGAGGACGGAGAGCTTCATTCTGCAGGTGACGGTTCTGATCCCAATAGAGTGGATTCAGACATTTCTAATTTTAAGTTTAAGCTCGAAAACCTCCGTGTACTGTTAGGGGAGGTATTAGCAGCTCTGAATGATTGTAACACCGTTGCAATTCCAGAGAAATTATGTAGGCTGGATAGATACTATGCGGTACTGACGTATTTCCTATACCTAAGAGGCTTACAGAGATAATTACTAAGGAGTGGGATAGGCCCGGTGTACCCTTTTCCCCCCCTCCTGTATTTAGAAAAATGTTTCCAATAGACGCCACCACACGGGACTTATGGCAGACGGTCCCTAAGGTGGAGGGAGCGGTTTCTACTCTGGCTAAGCGTACCACTATCCCGGTGGAGGATAGCTGTGCCTTTTCAGATCCAATGGATAAAAAATTAGAGGGTTACCTTAAGAAAATGTTTGTTCAACAAGGTTTTATATTGCAACCCCTTGCATGTATTGCGTCTGTCACGGCCGCAGCCGCTTTTTGGTCCGAGTCCCTGGAAGAGACTCTTGACTCAATAACTATAGATGAGATTTCAAACAAGCTTAAGACACTTAAGCTAGCTAATTCTTTTATTTCGGATGCCGTAGTACATTTAACTAAACTTACGGCTAAGAATTCCGGATTCGCCATTCAGGCACGCAGAGCGCTGTGGCTAAAATCCTGGTCAGCTGACGTTGCTTCTAAATCTAAATTACTTAACATACCTTTCAAAGGGCAGACCTTATTCGGGCCCGGCTAGACAGTCTAATTTTCGTTCCTTTCGTAATTTCAAGGCAGGAGCAGCATCAACTTCCTCTGCACCAAAACAGGAAGGAGCTGTTGCTCGCTACAGACAAGGCTGGAGACCTAACCAGTCCTGGAACAAGGGCAAGCAGGCCAGGAAACCTGCTGCTGCCCCTAAGACAGCATGAATTGAGGGCCCCCGATCCGGGAACGGATCTAGTGGGGGGCAGACTTTCTCTCTTCGCCCAGGCTTGGGCAAGAGATGTCCAGGATCCCTGGGCGTTAGAGATCATATCTCAGGGATATCTTCTGGACTTCAAATCCTCTCCCCCAAAAGGGAGATTTCATCTGTCAAGGTTGTCAACAAACCAAATAAAGAAAGAGGCGTTTCTACGCTGTGTACAAGATCTTTTACTAATGGGAGTGATCCATCCGGTTCCGCGGTCGGAACACGGACAGGGGTTTTACTCAAATCTGTTTGTGGTTCCCAAAAAAAGAGGGAACCTTCAGGCCAATCTTGGATTTAAAGATCCTAAACAAATTCCTAAGAGTTCCATCGTTCAAAATGGAAACTATTCGGACAATCCTACCCATGATCCAAAAGGGTCAGTACATGACCACAGTGGATTTAAAGGATGCTTACCTTCACATACCGATTCACAAGGATCATTACCGGTATCTAAGGTTTGCCTTCCTAGACAGGCATTACCAGTTTGTAGCTCTTCCATTCGGATTGGCTACGGCTCCAAGAATCTTCACGAAGGTTCTGGGTGCTCTTCTGGCGGTACTAAGACCGCGAGGAATTTCGGTAGCTCCGTACCTAGACGACATTCTGATACAAGCTTCAAGCTTTCAAACTGCCAAGTCTCATACAGAGTTGGTACTGGCATTTCTAAGGTCGCATGGATGGAAGGTGAACGAAAAGAAGAGTTCTCTCTTTCCACTCACAAGAGTTCCCTTCTTGGGGACTCTTATAGATTCTGTAGAAATGAAGATCTACCTGACAGAAGACAGGTTAACAAAACTTCAAAATGCATGCCGTGTCCTTCATTCCATTCAACACCCGTCAGTGGCTCAATGCATGGAGGTGATCGGCTTAATGGTAGCAGCAATGGACATAGTACCCTTTGCACGCCTACATCTCAGACCGCTGCAATTGTGCATGCTAAGTCAGTGGAATGGGGATTACTCAGATTTGTCCCCTACTCTGAATCTGGATCAAGAGACCAGAAATTCTCTTCTATGGTGGCTTTCTCGGCCACATCTGTCCAGGGGGATGCCATTCAGCAGGCCAGATTGGACAATTGTAACAACAGACGCCAGCCTACTAGGTTGGGGCGCTGTCTGGAATTCTCTGAAGGCTCAGGGTCCATGGACTCAGGAGGAGAGTCTCCTGCCAATAAACATTCTGGAATTGAGAGCAGTTCTCAATGCCCTTCTGGCTTGGCCCCAGTTAACAACTCGGGGGTTCATCAGGTTTCAGTCGGACAACATCACGACTGTTGCTTACATCAACCATCAAGGAGGGACTAGAAGCTCCCTAGCAATGATGGAAGTTTCAAAGATAATTCGTTGGGCAGAGTCTCACTCTTGCCACCTGTCAGCAATCCACATCCCGGGAGTGGAGAACTGGGAGGCGGATTTCCTAAGTCGTCAGACTTTTCATCCGGGGGAGTGGGAACTTCATCCGGAGGTCTTTGCCCAAATACTTCGACGTTGGGGCAAACCAGAGATAGATCTCATGGCGTCTCGACAGAACGCCAAGCTTCCTTGTTACGGGTCCAGATCCAGGGATCCGGGAGCGGTTCTGATAGATGCTTTGACAGCACCTTGGACCTTCGGGATGGCTTATGTGTTTCCACCCTTCCCGATGCTTCCTCGATTGATTGCCAGAATCAAACAGGAGAGAGCATCGGTGATTCTAATAGCGCCTGCGTGGCCACGCAGGACTTGGTATGCAGATCTAGTGGACATGTCATCCTGTCCACCTTGGTCTCTGCCTCTGAGACAGGACCTTCTGATCCAGGGTCCCTTCAAACATCAAAATCTAATTTCTCTGAAGCTGACTGCTTGGAAATTGAACGCTTGATTTTATCAAAATGTGGTTTTTCTGAGTCAGTAATTGATACCTTAATACAGGCTAGGAAGCCTGTTACCAGAAAGATTTACCATAAAATATGGCGTAAATACTTATATTGGTGCGAATCCAAAAGTTACTCATGGAGTAAGGTTAGGATTCCTAGGATATTGTCTTTTCTACAAGAAGGTTTAGAAAAGGGTTTATCCGCTAGTTCCTTAAAGGGACAGATTTCAGCCCTGTCCATTCTTTTACACAAACGTCTGTCAGAGGTTCCAGACGTCCAGGTTTTTTGTCAGGCTTTGGCCAGGATTAAGCCTGTGTTTAAAACTGTTGCTCCACCATGGAGTTTGAACTTAGTTCTTAATGTTTTACAGGGTGTTCCGTTTGAACCCCTTCATTCCATTGATATCAAATTGTTATCTTGGAAAGTTCTGTTTTTAATGGCTATTTCCTCGGCTCGAAGAGTCTCTGAGTTATCTGCCTTACATTGTGATTCTCCTTATCTGATTTTTCATTCAGACAAGGTAGTTCTGCGTACTAAACCTGGGTTCTTACCTAAGGTGGTCACTAACAGGAATATCAATCAAGAGATTGTTGTTCCATCTTTGTGTCCTAATCCTTCTTCGAAGAAGGAACGTCTTCTACACAATCTAGATGTAGTCCGTGCCCTGAAATTTTATTTACAGGCAACTAAAGATTTTCGACAAACGTCTTCCCTGTTTGTCGTTTATTCTGGTCAGAGGAGAGGTCAAAAAGCTTCTGCTACCTCTCTCTCGTTTTGGCTTCGTAGCATAATACGTTTAGCCTATGAGACTGCTGGGCAGCAGCCTCCTGAAAGAATTACAGCTCATTCTACTAGAGCTGTGGCTTCCACTTGGGCCTTTAAGAATGAGGCCTCTGTTGAACAGATTTGCAAGGCTGCAACTTGGTCTTCTCTTCATACTTTTTCCAAATTTTACAAATTTGACACTTTTGCTTCTTCGGAGGCTGTTTTTGGGAGAAAGGTTCTTCAGGCAGTGGTTCCTTCCGTATAAAGAGCCTGCCTGTCCCTCCCGTCATCCATGTACTTTAGCTTTGGTATTGGTATCCCAGAAGTAATGATGACCCGTGGACTGACCACACTTAACAGGAGAAAACATAATTTATGCTTACCTGATAAATTCCTTTCTCCTGTAGTGTGGTCAGTCCACGGCCCGCCCTGTTTTTTATGGCAGGTCTAAATTTTTAAATTATACTCCAGTCACCACTGCACCCTTTGGCTTCTCCTTTCTCGTTGGTTCTCGGTCGAATGACTGGGTTTGACGTAGAGGGGAGGAGCTATATAGCAGCTCTGCTGGGTGATCATCTTGCACTTCCTGTTGGGGAGGAGTTAATATCCCAGAAGTAATGATGACCCGTGGACTGACCACACTACAGGAGAAAGGAATTTATCAGGTAAGCATAAATTATGTTTTTCATCATATCTTATAATTTACTATAAAAAATATATAAAATATGAGGAAAAAATGGAAAAAAAACACACTTTTTCTAACTTTGACCCCAAAATCTGTTACACATCTGCAACCACCAAAAAACACCTATGCTAAATAGTTTCCAAATTTTGTCCTGAGTTTAGAAATACCCAATGTTTACATGTTCTTTGCTTTTTTTGCAAGTTATAGGGCAATAAATACAAGAAGCACTTTGCTATTTCCAAACCACTTTTTTTCAAACTTAGCACTAGTTACATTGGAACACTGATATCTTCCAGGAATCCCTGAATATCCCTTGACATGTATATATGTTTTTTTTAGAAGACATCCCAAAGTATTGATCTAGGCCCATTTTGGTATATTTCATGCCACCATTTCACCACCAAATGCGATCAAATAAAAAAAATTGTTCACTTTTTCACACATTTTGTTACAAACTTTAGGTTTCTCACTGAATTTATTTACAAACAGCTTGTGCAATTATGGCACAAATGGTTGTAAATGCTTCTCTGGAATCCCCTTTTTTCATAAATAGCAGACATATATGGATTTGGTGTTGCTTTTTGGTAATTAGAAGGCCGCTAAATGCCACTGCGCACCATACGTGTATTATGCCCAGCAATGAAGGGGTTAATTAGGGAGCATGTAGGGAGCTTGTAGGGTTAATTTTAGCTTTATTGTAGTGTAGTAGACAACCCTAAGTATTGATCTAGGCCCATTTTGGTATATTTCATGCCACCATTTCACCGCCAAAAGCGATTAAAGAAAAAAAAAAGTAAAATTTTTCACAATTTTAGGTTTCTCACTGAAATCATTAACAAACAGCTTGTGCAATTATGGCACAAATGTTTGTAAATGCTTCTCTGGGATCCCCTTTGTTGAGAAATAGCAGACATATATGGCTTTGGCGTTGCTTTTTGGTAATTAGAAGGCCGCTAAATGCCGCTGCACACGTGTATTATGGCTAGCAGTGAAGGGGTTAATTAGGTAGCATGTAGGGAGCTTGCAGGGTTAATTTTAGCTTTAGTGTAGAGATCAGCCTCCCACCTGACACATTACACCCCCTGATCCCTCCCAAACAGCTCTCTTCCCTCCCCCACCCCACAATTGTCCCCGCCATGTTAAGTACTGGCAGAAAGTCTGCCAGTACTAAAAAAAAAAGAGCTATTCTTGATAAAAAAATGTTTTAAAAAAAGGCATATTTACATATGCTGCTCTGGAGGATCCCCCCTTAGCCCCCAACCTCCCTGATACCCCCCAAACAGCTCTTTACCCATCCCCCTCTAACTTATTAGTAGCCATCTTTGGTACTGGCAGCTGTCTGCCAGTACCCAGTTTATAGTAAAACATTTGTTATTATTCTTTTTTTAAATATTTTTCTGTAGTGTAGCTTGCCCCCCCCCCCCCCAAAAGACCAACCCCCCACCCCTTCCCAGATCTCTTCGATCGACATAATTTAGATATATTTGGCCCTCACTGCCACTTTTCTCCCATCATTTTTCTGTAGTGTAGCGGTTCCCACCCGCTCCCTACCCGTTCCCTGTGCGCGCCTGCGCGCGCACCCTGCGTTCCCGCCCACGATCCCGCCCCCCTCCACATCATACGGCCCATCGATGGCCGCCCACCCGCCTCCCAGACTAGTTCCCACCCACCAACGAAACCGGCCATCGATGTCCGGTGCAGAGAGGGCCACAGAGTGGCTCTCTCTGCATCGGATGGCCAAGGGGGGTTATTGCAGGATGCCTCGATGTTGAGGCATCACTGCAATAACCGGAAAGCAGCTGGAAGCGAGCAGGATCGCTTCCAGCTGCTTTACAGACCGAGGACGTACGCCATACGTCCTCAGGCGTTAAGTGTATTTTTTTTGAGGACGTATGGCGTACGTCCTTGGTCGTTAAGGGGTTAAAATTATGGGGGGAGATAAAAAACTGAAATTAAAATCCTCCATGTCTAAAAATTAAATCAATGTAAATATTTTCATAGGAAATTAGCACATTTAGGCAAGTATCCCTGCTTGCTTTTCTCCAGAAATTCTTAATATACAATGTTACCAATGCACAAGAGAATTGTGGGTAAGATATGCAAATTAGATATGCAAATTCTCAGTTTTTTTTGCTTCAAAATACTGTTTTGACACAGCGATCCTTTTAACAGGATTATTACAGCAAACCAGAAATCACTAACTAGACAAGCCTGTTTTGTCCTTCTTGGAACTCATCAGTAGGAGATAGATTTCTGGTTGCTGCATTGGTAAAGCTATTTTCATGGTTAAACCAAAATTCATTAAAATTATGGGGGAGATAAATAATAAACTGAAATTAAAATCCTCCATGTCTCAAAATTAAATCAATGTAAATATTTGCATAGGAAATTAGCACATCTAGGCAAGAATCCCCGCTCGCTTTTCCCCAGAAATTCTTAATATACAATGTTACCAATGCACAAGATATATTTACAGATATAATCTGTAAATTCCATTGAATTGGTTAGTATTGCTTCAGACTTTGGAAAGGAAGGAATACACCCGAAAACATTTGAATTGGTCAGGAATATATCCGAAAGCTTGTAACTTATAAATGTATAGTTATCATTGCTCAATGCAATACTCTTATTATTTTGGGATATATATATATATATACACACACACAACCTTACATCATACAGCCATAATATTACATGAGGGAACAAAAATCACAAATGATGTCCTCATATTGGATCATAAGGAGAATGCCACAGCAGTGGTAAACGGAATGTTGCATACAATTCATCCTGTATGGATAATAACCATTTTTAATGCTCTAACTCTATAAATATGTCCAGATTGAACAAAATATTCCAGTCCTCCTAAAACGTTCTATTATCCCACAAAGGGACCGAAGTCCAACATGGTACTTTTTAGTAACAAACTGTGTAGTAATACCCTTCTCCTTGTTTTACGCACACAGGCACTTTACCTTATTGCTACAAATGGTACACCAGAACTTCAGCACCCAGAGAAGCTGTCTGTCACGTTTAGAGAATTCCTTAACCAGTGTCTTGAGATGGACGTAGAAAAGAGAGGCTCGGCCAGAGATTTACTCGAGGTAAGGCTTCTCGGCACATCCGTATGTGAAGCTAATTGTGTTACTATCATTTAAATCTCGAGAAATATATAGCTATTTGTGGAGTCATTTTTAAAGTTATTTTTGTTTGCTACAATTAATAACTTTAAAGGGATAGAAAGGTCAAAATTGCAATGTGCATGAATGCATTTTAATTTAAAATAGAAACATTTTTGCAGTATGCTTCCATTAGCAAAAATATGCTTCTAGTAAAAGATATTGCTGGTTTTCAGTGGCATACACACATATGCTGTGAGGGCCTGTGCATTAGTATTCTGAGCAGGCATGTTTGAATGCTGGTGCACAGACGAATGTAATCTTTTGGTGAATACAATAAACTTTTGTTTTTGACACAAAGGTCTGTGGCACTTATTTTACTAAAAACTCCTTAATTGAAGCTTGTAATAATCTTAATATTATTATACCTTATTTATAAAGTGTCAACATATTCGGCAGCGCTGTCCATAGGTACAGTTGATAAAAGTATTTTATCATTGTTTTACTTATAAGAGACAAAACAAAATTCTACAAACAAATACATGAAAGATTTAAGGCCCTATTCCTGTGGTAAGTTACAATCTAGAAGGGTAGGAGGGTGAGAAACGGGAGGTGGGGAACTGCAAGGGTGAGAATGATGTTAATACAGATTTAGACTAGGGCAGTTATTAGGCAAGTGAAATTAATTTGTTACCGATTTGGGTTGTTGGCTTCCCTGAACAAAAACGTCTTTTGGGAGCGTTTAAAAGAAGGCAGATTAGGGGAAAACAACAAAGAAAAGCGGTGCTTACCCTCAGGCTATCTGGCGAATGGCTTTCTTCAACGACCCTCCAGCGCGTCTTCAGCGTGTGCACACATAACACTCCTACGGAAGCGGATAGGAGCCAGATCCAGGCGTCCCGGTCCAATGACGTCAGAGAAATCTTCAGTAGAGCAAAAGGGAAACCGGCTAACCATCCGCCAATAAATCCAAAGAAGCGGTGAGGTAAGATGCAGTAATACCTTATTATTTACAGGTACAGACAGGCTAAAATCAAAAAGGTGGGCATGCAGAAAAAATGCACCAAGCGGAACAAGTCCGGATGGCTACTAGACAGCAAAAAACATACGCGTTTCGTGAGGGGCTTCCTCACTTGCTCACTGCTTGAAACAGAATGCTGTTCTGCAAGCATATATAGAGGGTCAATTAGATTAATTGATAATCTGTTTAGTGATTAATACCTAATTCAGTTTTTAACCCTTAAAACTATATATGCTGCATACAGACAGAATGAGTACAGAGATGCAATGTTTATTTTGAAACAGTGTATAAGAATGAAAATACACAACTTTAAATTTTTTTTTAGTTATCACTGACATAAGAGCAATATGTAATTAGGGGTTAAGCTTTAATATATGGAGAGAAAAATTTACCCCTAAAATGTGTGGTTACACAAACAAATTGACATCTGATTCAACATTTAGACCAAATGGGACCCTGGAATTTATATTGAAAATCCACCTGACCTCTTTTTTACTGAGCTGATATTCCCTATCCCCCCCTCTTTTAGAGAAGGGTACATGGTCCACAGCCTGAAAAAATGCTAAAGAGGAATCTCCTTGATGTTCAAACTTAAAATGTGATGCTACTGAAGTAAATATCTCTGGATCATTTATATCCCTTATATGTTCTAGTACCCTATCCCTCAACCTTCTTTTTGTTTTTCCTAGGTACTGTATTTGGCAGCTTTTGCATGTCATGAGGTACACTATATGTGTGGAATTGCAGTTAAGGTTATACCTAATCGTGTATTGTTTTCCAGTGCTGTTTGATTGAAAGGTATTTCCTTCAGTAATATGGTTACAGGTGATACACCTATTCCCTCTGCATTTAAAGCAACCTAATCTTGTTGGTAACCAAGTACCTTTTTTGGTTCCTGGTAAAAAAGAGGGGGATACATAGTTTTGAATACTTTTTGCCTTTCTTGACACACATTTTATTCCATTAGCTATAACTTTTTCCAAGACAGGATCAGTCTGTAGAATTGGTAAGCTTTCTCGTACAATGTCACAAATATTTTTGTACTCCTTGCTATAGGGGGTACTAAACACCACTTTACTAGACATACGCTGTTTATGTGGGGATCTACCCCCTCCCTTTTTGTATTGCAGTAATGACTCACGTGGTATACAATCCACGATCTGTTTAGTTTCTGTTAGTAACTGGTTGCTGTAACCCCTATCCTGAAGTCTTTTGGACAAATCCTCACTTTGTTTTTGATATAGAGTTTCACTAGAGCAAATTCTCCTAGCTCTGATGAATTGACCCTTTGGAATGGCTTTTAGTACATGTCGAGGGTGACAGGATCTGAAGTTTAAAATAGTATTTCCACTTGTGGGTTTTCTATATAAGTCTGTGACAATTCCGTCACCCTCAACAGATACCACAATATCCAAAAACTCAATCCTCGTGGGGTTCTGACACCCAACAAAACTTAAATTATAAGCATTGCAGTTCAAATATTGAATAAAGTTAGATGCTGATATCTCATCTCCATCCCACACCAGAAGCAGGTCATCAATATAACGACCAAAGTAAATTATGTGTTCTCTGAAGGGGTTACTATCCGCATAGACGTGGAGCAGCTCCCACCATCCCATATAGAGATTGGCATAGGAGGGGGCGAATTTCGCCCCCATAGCTGTTCCACGTCACCTTTTTGATTTTAGCCTGTCTGTACCTGTAAATAATAAAGTATTACTGCATCTTACCTCACCGCTTCTTTGGATTTATTGGCGGATGGTTAGCCGGTTTCCCTTTTGCTCTACTGCAGATTAGGGGAAAGTCTGACTGTGCAAGGAAGTGTGTTCCAGTGGGTTGGTGCTGCACGAGAGAAGTACTGCAGTCTAACATGAAGAGATGATGATAGAAGATTCAAGGAGCAGGTCATTGTTGGATCTTAGGGGGCGTGGCTAGAGTATATTTGCTGATTAGTGAGGACAGGAGGGGGGCAGCATTGGTGAGGGCTTTGTAGGTCAGGGTGGGATTTTGAATTTAACTCTGCTGGGGAGCCAGTGAAGGGACTCAGAGGTACAGCAGATACAGAATGGCAGGAAAGTTGGATTAGGCTGGCAGAAGCATTTAGGATGGATTGAAGGTGGAGAGGTGGGAAAGAGGAAGGCCAGTAAGTAGGTTATTGCAGTAGTCAAGTCGGGAAATTGCAAGGGAGTGGATTAGTTACTTAGTGGAGTCAGCGCTCAGAAACTGACTATGTTGGAAATATTACATAGGTGGTTGCAGCAGGATGAAGAGAACAGTGAAGATGTATAAATATAGAAGAGTAGATGACCTAGAACAGAGCCTTGGGGTACTCCAACAGATAGAGGCATTAAAGAGGAGTCACCAACAAATTACACAGAATAGGACCTGTTAGTAAGATAAGGGTCGATCCAAGAGAGAGCAGTGTCACAGAGACCTAGAGAGCTGTAGGAGGTATATATAGGTAAATATTCCAAAATCCAAACTGATTCTGAAATTAATATTTTAAAACAAAATGATCAAAAAATACAGTACACCCCTTAATTTCTGTCAGATAATGCACCACTTCGCCCAGAAAATTGTTTGAATTACAAATGTTTAGGCATCCTCATGTTCATTTCTTTTGTTTGTATTGGTATGACACAAAAAAATGGAGAGAAAAAAGCCAAATCTGACAATTTCCACGCAAAACTCCAAAAATGAGCTGGACAAAATTATTGGCACCTTCTCAAAATTGTAAGAAATAATTACATTCCAAGTTTGTGATGCTCCTGTAATTTGTAATTAAACTCACCTGTATCAATTAACAGCTGACAATATAGAAATCACACCGGCAACCAATTAAAATGGTGAAAAATCGACTCAACCTTTCTGTTGTGTGTCTCTGTGTGCCACACTGAGCATGGAGAAGAGAAAGAGCAGCAAAGAATTGTCAGAGGATTTGAGAAAACATTTGTGGAAAAGCATCGACAATATCAATGTTACAAGTCCATCTCTATAGATCTTAATGTTCCTGTGTCCACTGTGCACAAAATTGTCAAGAAGTTTACAGCCCATGACACCGTAGCTAAAATTGATCAAATATTGCAACAAAGGATTGTTTGAATGGTGGCTAAAGAAGCTCAATCAACTTCCATACAAATTCAAGCTGACCTTCAGGCACAGGGTACAAATGTGTCAACTCGCACTATAAGTCGCCTTCTGAAATGAAAAGGGATGCTATGGTCGGAGACCCAGGAGGACCCTACTGCTGACACAGAAACATAAAAAAGCCAGATTGGAGTTTGCCAAAACTTACCAGAGGAAGCCAAAATCCTTTTGGGAGAATGTGCTGTGGGCAAACAAAACAAAATTACAGCTTTTTGGTAAAGCCCATCATTCTACTGTTTTCAGAAAAAGAAGTTGGGCTTCTAAAGAATAGAATACAGTCCCTACAGTCAAACATGGTGGAGGTTCACTGATGTTTTGGGGTTGCTTTGCTGTTTCAGGCACTGAATGTCTTGACTGTGTGCATGGCATTATGAAATCTGAAGACTACCAAAGAATTCAGTGGTGCAATGTAGGGCCCAGTGTCAGAAAGTTGGGTCTCCGTCAGAGGTCATTATAGCAGGACAATGACCCAAAGCACCCAGATATGGTTTAAGACAAAGTGCTGGAGAGTACTGAACTGGCCAGCAATATGTCCAGATCTCAATCTTATAGAGCACCTGGGGAGAGATCTCAAAACAGCAGTTGGGAAAAGGAACCCTTCCAATCTTAGAGACCTGGGGCAGTTGGCGAAAATAAAGTGGTCTAATATTTCAGTAGAGAGGTGTAAGAAACAAATTGATGGTTTACAGGAACTGATTGATTTCAGTACTC
The DNA here is from genome assembly GCF_027579735.1 of Bombina bombina. Taxonomy (NCBI): domain Eukaryota; kingdom Metazoa; phylum Chordata; class Amphibia; order Anura; family Bombinatoridae; genus Bombina; species Bombina bombina. Next base: position 1,219,473,718 of record NC_069501.1, read on the forward strand.
TTTCCCCAAGGGGTGTGCTACCAAATATTAAATTGAGGGTGTTAATAATTTTGTCCGGTCCATTTTTGGAGTTTTGCGTGGGATGTGTCAGATTTGGCTTTTTTTCTCTCCATTTTTTGTGTCTCATACCAATACAAACAAACTAAATAATTATAAGAATGCCTAAACATTTGTAATTGCAACACTTTTTTGTGCAAAGTGGTGCATTATCTGAAATATATTTTGGCCATGACTGTATATAATGCTATTTTAAACCTTTTTGTTGTTGATTTTTTTGTTTTGTTGTAAAGCAGGTATGTAAGCTCAGGATCCTGCCCATGTCTGGACCACTATATGGCAGCAGTTTTGCAAGAATGTTATCCATTTGCAAGATAACTAGATGGCAGCACTGTTACCTGCCGTGTAGTGCTCCAGATACCCACCTATCATGGGAACGAAGCAAATTTGATAATAGAAAGGAATTTGAAACTTTATTTAAAAATTGTCTGAATCACAGAAGAACATTTTTGGGTTTCACATCCCTTTAAATTGATGGTTCCCATCATCTGACTTTCCTAGTTTGGCAGTAAGCTAGCTCTGTGTGCATATACACTGTGCCAGGTAATGTGGGAGGGCAGGTGGCATCTCTGCTAGTACTGATCTTGTTGTTCAGCTGACGGAAATGACTCTGCTGTGATTGGCAGCAAAATATCTGTGAACAGAAGTGTTTAAAAATAGATTATATCCATCTTTTGTTAATAACGACACTGGAATGAAAAGAATAAACCTGTACTGGCATTTTACGTACTGCAGTTTCTGAACTTTTAACTTAGAGAGTCATTTACAGTTTGCTTTTCTTGCATTTAGTCTGCAGTTAGAATTGTAATTGAATGTCGCTAAAAAAAAAAATTTCTACACAACTTTTACTACAGTATATCTATCCATACAGTGGCAAAAAAAAAGTATGTGAACCCCTTTAGAAATGACTGCATTTATGTATACATTTGTCTTAAAATCTAGTTTGATGTTCATCTAAGTTACAGTAATCAACAAACACAATATGTTTGTATTAGGTCATAACCCACAAATGATTGTATTATTCTTGTATTGTATTTGTATTTCATTCAAATATTCACAATATAGGTTGGAAAAAGTATGTGAAACCCTAGGCTAATGACTTCAACAAAAGCTAATTAAATTTGGAAATTGGCAAACCTGGTGTCCAATTAATGAAACTAGTTTGGAGGTGTGGGTTAGAGCTACTTTGACTTATAAGAAGCACTCAAACATTGAGTTTGCAATTCTCAAAATGCATTTGTTGATGTGAACCATGCCTCACAAAAAAGAGCTCTCGGAAGATCTGCAAACAAGAATTGTTGCATTGCATAAAGCTGGAAAGGGTTACAAAGTTATCTCAAAGATCATCTGTCCACTGTTAGACACATTGTACTGTGACTGCTCTCCCTAGAAGTGGCCGTACAGCCAAGTTGACTTAAAGGCCACACCACACAGTTCTCAATGAGGTAGAAAAGAACCCTAGAGTGACAGCTTAAAACTTGAAGAAATAATTAGAACTGGTTAACACCTCTCTGTTCATGAGTCTACTATAAGGAAAACATTGAATAGGCACGGTGTCCATGGCAGGACACCACAAAGAAAGCTGCTGCTTTCCTACAAAAAACATTGCTACCCACCTGAAGTTTGCTAAAGACCACCTTGACACTCCATGCTACTGGGAAAATGTTTTGTGGACTGATGAAACTAAGGTTGAGGTTTTTGGGAAGAACACACAGCGCTTTGTATGGTGTTGTCAGGGTGCCAGGAATCAGACTGAGACGAGAAGTGCAAAAATAATCGCACCTTTATTAATAGCATAAAATAATAAAAAGTCCACAAGTCAAATAAGCCAGTAATCAAAACCAGAGCTGGTAGTAAGACGAGCCTAGTCAGGAGCCAAAGCGAGTAGTCAGACGAGCCAGAATCAGGAACAAGCCAGGGATCAGGAACCAGGATGGACGTCAGACAGCCAGTTAATACACAGGAGCTCTCACAAACAGGTCTGAGAGGTATATAGATGGCCTGCTATTGGTCTGGAAGGGCCCAGAACAAGATATAGTGATGATGTTTGAAGAAATGAATAAAAATAATTGTGGTTTATCATTCACTTATAACTACAGCAAAAACTTGGAAATATTCCTAGACTTGGAAATAATGGTAATAAATGAGAAATTGGAGACCAGAACACATTTCAAAAAAGTAGATTGTAACAACTATATTCTTGCAAGTAGTTGTCATTTAGACATCTGGAAAGATAATATCCCTATAGGCCAGTGCCTACGCATTCGAAAGAATTGCTCTAGGTTAGAAGATTTTGAACAAGTTAGGATATTGGCAGATAGGTTTAACTCCAGAGGTTATAAAAAAGAAGATATCAGTAAGGCAATAGACAGAGCGAAAAACACTAATAGGGGATCTCTACTAAATTATAAAGAAAAAAATAAAGAAGACAGTGATATTATAAAAGTTCCCTTTATAACCAATTATCATGCTGATCAGAATTTGATCAAAAAAATTATTAAAAATCACTGGCACCTCCTAAAAGAGGATACAATAACAGGAGACAAAATATCTGCTAATTCTAATTTTGTTTTTAAGAAGGCAACAAATTTTAAATCTATTTTGGCCCCTAGTGAATTGAAAAAAAACATACGGGTAGATTACGAGTCTTGCGTTATGAGCTATGCGGTGATAACTTGCAGTTTTTTCTCACTGCTTACTTACGTACAGCGCTGGTATTACAGGTTTTTATAAACCCGGCGTTAAAAGGCAAGTAGTGAGCGTAGAGCAAAATTGTGCTCCATACCGCACTCCAATACCAGTGCTGCTTAAGTGAGCGGTGAGCTGGTTGTACGTGCTCGTGCACGATTTCCCCATAGACATCAGTGGGGAGAGCTGGCTGAGAAAAAGTCTAACACCTGCAAAAAAGCAGCGTAAAACGCAGTCCCATTGATTCCTATGGGGAAACTAAAGTTATGTTTACACCTAACACCCTAACATGAACCCCGAGTCTAAAGACCCCTAATCTTACACTTATTAACCCCTAATCTGCCGCCCCCGACATCGCCGCCACCTACATTATACTTATTAACCCTTAATCTGATGTCCCTAACATCGCCGACACCTTCATTATATTTATTAACCCCTAATCTGCCGCCCCAATGTCGCCGCAACCTACCAACATTTATTAACCCCTAATCTGCCGTCCCCAACATCGCTGCCACTATTCTAAATTTATTAACCCTTAAACCTAAGTCTAACCCTAACCCCCCCTAACTTAAATATAATTTAAATAAAATTAGTATCATTACCTAAATTATTCCTATTTAAAACTAAATACTTACCTATAAAATAAACCCTAAGCTAGCTACAATATAACTAATAGTTACATTGTAGCTAGCGTAGGGTTTATTTTTATTTTACAGGCAAGTTTGTATTTATTTTAACTAGGTAGAATAATTACTAAATAGTTATTAACTATTTAATAACTACCTAGCTAAAATAAATACAAATTGACCTGTAAAATAAAACCTAACCTAAGTTACACTAACACTACACTACAATTAAATAAATTCCCTACATTAAATACAATTAAATAAATTTAATTAAATTGGCTAAATCACAAAAAAACCCCACTAAATTACAGAAAATAAAAAACAAATTACAAGATCTTTAAACTAATTACACCTAATCTAATAGCCCTATCAAAATAAAAAAAGCCCACCCAAAATAAAAAAAAACCCTAGCCTAAACTAAACTTCCAATAGCCCTTAAAAGGGCCTTTTGCGGGGCATTGCCCCAAAGAAATCGGCTCTTTTACCTCTGAAAAAAAATTACAAACACCCCCCAACAGTAAAACCCACCACCCACACAACCAACCCCTAAATAAAAGCCTAACTAAAAAAAACTAAGATCCCCATTGCACTGAAATGGGCATTTGGATGGGCATTGCCCTTAAAAGGGCATTTAGCTCTATTGCTGCCCAAAGCCCTAACCTAAAAAATAAACCCACCCAATGCACCCTTAAAAAATCCTAACACTAACCCCCGAAGATTCACTTACCGGGAGAACTATTCATCCAAGCGGCAAGATGTCCTCAACAAAGCCGGCAGAAGTGGTCCTCCAGACGGGCAGAAGTCTTCATCCAGACGGCATCTTCTACCTTCATCCTTCCGATGCGGAGCGGCTCCATCTTCAAGACATTCTGCGCGGAGCATCCTCTTCAAACGACGTCTTCTTCGAAATGAATATCTCCTTAAGTGACATCATCCAAGATGGCGTCCCTTAGATTCCGATTGGCTGATAAAATTCTATCAGCCAATCGGAATTAAGGTAGAAAAAATTATATTGGCTGTTCCAATCAGCCAATAGAATGTGAGCTCAATCCTATTGGCTGATTGGATTTTTTTCTACCTTAATTCCAATTGGCTGATAGAATTCTATCATTCATCATAGGATTTTTTAAGGGTGTATTGGGTGGGTTTATTTTTTAGGTTAGGGCTTTGGGCAGCAATAGAGCTAAATGCCCTTTTAAGGGCAATGCCCATCCAAATGCCCTTTTCAGGGCAATGCGGAGCTTAGGTTTTTTTAGTTAGGATTTTATTTGTGGGGTTGGTTGTGTGGGTGGTGGGTTTTACTGTTGGGGGTGTTTTTTTTTTTTTTTTCAGGTAAAAGAGCGGATTTATTTGGAGCAATGCCCCGCAAAAGGCCCTTTTAAGGGCTATTGGTAGTTTAGTTTAGGCTAGGGTTTTTTTTTTTATTTTGGGGGGTCTTTTTTATTTTGATAGGGCTATTAGATTTGGTGTAATTAGTTTAAAGATCTGTAATTTGTTTTTTATTTTCTGTAATTTAGTGTTGTTGTTTTTTGTAATTTAGCTAATTGTATTTAATGTAGGGAATTTATTTAATTTTAGTGTAATGTTAGGTGTTAGTGTAACTTAGGTTAGGTTTTATTTTACAGGTCAATTTGTATTTATTTTAGCTAGGTAGTTATTAATTAGTTAATAACTATTTAGTAACTATTCTACCTAGTTAAAATAAACACAAACTTGCCTGTAAAATAAAAATAAACCCTAAGCTAGATACAATGTAACTTTAAGTTATATTGTAGCTATCTTAGGGTTTATTTTATAGGTAAGTATTTAGTTTTAAATAGGAATAATTTAGGTAATGATAGTAATTTTGTATTTAGATTTATTTAAATTATATTTAAGTTAGGGGGTGTTAGGGTTAGATTTAGGTTTAGGGTTTAATAAATTTAGAGTAGTGGCGGCGATGTTGGGGGCAGCAGATTAGGGTTTAATAAGTATAATGTAGGTGGCGGCGATGTTAGGGACAGTAGATTAGGGGTTAATAATATTTATACTAGTGTTTGCGAGGCGGGAGTGTGGCGGTTTAGGGGTTAATATGTTTATTATAGTGGCGGCGATGTCCGGAGCAGCAGATTAGGGGTTAATAATTTTATTATAGTGTTTGCGATGCGGGAGGGTCTCGGTTTAGGGGTTAATAGGTAGTTTATGGATGTTAGTGCACTTTTTAGCACTTTAGTTATGAGTTTTATGCTACAGCATTGTATTGTAAATAACTACTGACTTTAGAATGCGTTAGGAATCTAGCAGCGGGCGTAAAAAAGCAGCGTTAGGACCTGTTAACGCTGTTTTTTTACCTTAACGCAAAACTCGTAATCTAGGCGATTGAAAGGTCAAAATACAAAAAGATCTTATGGGTAACAAAATATCAGGTTTTTCCCCCTGCTATTAATGTAAGGCCTGTAACCATAGCACTAAAGTGAAAAGCATAAAGATCAATAATTCAGAGGATGATTTTTTAATAAAGGGCATTATAAGATGTACACAGAAAAATGTAATATAAATTTTAAAATGCACATGTAATTTATTTTATATTGGTGAGACTAAAAGATCCATTAGAGACCGGATCAGGGAACACTTATGTAATATCGAGAATATTGAAGATACTTGCCTATATCAACACTTACAGTTCACAAAGGAAATGTAAGAGATATACTTTATTGGGGGATTCACAGGGTTAAAGTTAAACGTAATAATTATTCTTCTCCACAATGCTCTCTGTCTTTTCTGCTTACTCTCGCCTAGATTACGAGTTTTTCTCGGTAAGGCTGTGCGGGGCTAACAAGCCTTTTTTTCTTACCGCTCACTTAAGCCAACGCTGGTATTACAAGTGAGCGTTGAGCAAAATTTAGCTCCACATCTCACTGTAATACCAGCGTTGCTTACGTTAGCGGTAAGCTGGCAAAACGTGCTCGTGCACGATTTTCCCATAGGAAACAATGGGGCTGAGTTGGCTGAAAAAAAACTAACACCTGCAAAAAAGCAGCGTTCAGCTCCTAACGCAGCCCGATTGTTTCCTATGGGAAAATTAAATTTATGTCTGCACCTAACATGAACCCAGAGTCTAAACACCCCTAATCTTACACTTATTAACCCCTAATCTGCCGCCCCAGCTATCGCTGACACCTACATTATACTTATGAACCCCTAATCTACTGCCCCCAACATTGCCGACACCTACATTATAGTTATTAACCCCTAATCTTCCGCCGCCAATGTTGCCGCAACTATATTAAATTTATTAACCCCTAATCTTCCACCGCCAACGTCGCCGCCACTATAATAAATTTATTAACCCCTAAACCTAAGTCTAACCCTAACAACCCCCTAACTTAAATATAATTTAAATACATCTAAATAAATTTACTACTATTTAATAAATTATTCCTATTTAAAACTAAATACTTACCGATAAAATAAACCCTAAGCTAGCTACAATATAACTAATAGTTACAATGTACCTGTAAAATAAACCCTAACCTAAGTTACAATTACACCTAACACTACACTATAATTAAACAAATTACCTAAAGTACCTACAATTAATTACAATTAAATAAACTAAATTATGAAAAAAAACACTAAATTACAGAAAATATAAAAGAATTACAAGAATTTTAAACTAATTACACCTAATCTAATCCCCCTAATAAAATAAAAAAGCCCCCCAAAATAATAAAATTCTCTACCCTATACTAAATTACAAATAGCCCTTAAAAGGGCCTTTTGCGGGGCATTGCCCCAAAGTAATCAGCTATTTCACCTGTAAAAAAAAATACAATACCCCCCCAACATTAAAACCCACCACCCACACACCCAACCCTACTCTAAAACCCACCCAATCCCCCCTTAAAAAAACCTAACACTACCCCCTTGAAGATCTCCCTACCTTGAGCCGTCTTCACCCAGCCGGGCACAAGTGGTCCTCCAGAGGGTCCGAAGTCTTCATCCTATCCGGCCAGAAGAGGACATCCAGACCAGCAGAAGGCTTCATCCAGGCGGCATCTTCTATCTTCATCCTTCCAGAGCGGAGCGGGTCCATCTTCAAGACATCCGAAGCGGAGCATCCTCTTCATCCGTTGGCCGATGACTGAATGACTGGTCCTTTAAGTGACGTCATCCAAGATGGTGTCCCTTGAATTCCGATTGGTTGATAGAATCCTATCAGCCAATCGGAATTAAGGTAGGAAAAATCCTATTGGCTGATGCAATCAGCCAATAGGATTGACCTCACATTCTATTGGCTGATTGGAACAGCCAATAGAATGCAAGCTCAATCCTATTGGCTGATTGGATCAGCCAATCGGATTGAAGTTCAATCCTATTGGCTGATTGCATCAGCCAATAGAATTTTTCCTACCTTAATTCCGATTGGCTGATAGGATTCTATCAGCCAATCGGAATTCAAGGGACGCCATCTTGGATGACATCACTTAAAGGACCAGTCATTCAGTCGTCGGATGAAGAGGATGCTCCGCGTCGGATGTCTTGAAGATGGACCTGCTCCGCTCTGGAAGGATGAAGATAGAAGATGCCGCCTGGATGAAGCCTTCTGCCGGTCTGGATGTCCTCTTCTGGCCGGATAGGATGAAGACTTCGGACCCTCTGGAGGACCACTTGTGCCCGGCTGGGTGAAGACGGCTCAAGGTAGGGTGATCTTCAAAGGGGTAGTGTTAGGTTTTTTTAAGGGGGGATTGGGTGGGTTTTAGAGTAGGTGTCAGCCGCTCAGGAATCAATCCGGGATGTAACCCAACTGCTAGCGTGAATTGAAAGCACACGCTAGCACACTGAGAAATATCCAGGACGTGACCCACTCAGGAAGCAGATTAGAAGATAACAAAAATGAATATTGTTCCCGAATGCAGGAAAGCCACAAAGGATAAAACGTCCCTTTAAATAGTTCAAAGAACAAAAAGGAAATGCTCTTACTTGAAGCTTCTGAAAAAGGTCCTCCTTAGCAGGCTTGTAAAACAAAGAAAAAGTTCTCTTTTGCAGCTTGTAAAAGTATAATGTCCCTTTAAGCAGGTTTATAACAAACAGAAAGGCAAAGTTCTCTTTTGCAGCTTGTAAAAGTAAATGTCCCTTTTAAGCAGGTGTATAACAAACAAAGACAAAATTCTCTTTTGCAGCTTGTAAAAGTAAATGTCCCTTTTAAGCAGGTATATAACAAACAGAAAGGCAAAGTTCTCTTTTGTAGCTTGTAAAAGTATAATGTCCCTTTAAGCAGGTTTATAACAAACAGAAAAGCAAAGTTCTCTTTTGCAGCTTGTAAAAGTAAATGTCCCTTTTAAGCAGGTGTATAACAAACAGAAAGGCAAAGTTCTCTTTTGTAGCTTGTAAAAGTAAATGTCCCTTTTAAGCAGGTGTTGTTTAACAAAGAATAGGTTTAAAGGTAAAGGCCAAAGCAAGGTCAGGCAGGCAGAAGTCGGCATCCAAATATCAGCAAAAGGTATTGGCAAAAGACAGGGTCAGGCAAGCAGAAGTCGGCATCAAAGTATCAGCAAAAGGGTAATAGCTACAGGCAAGGTCAGGCAGGCAGAAGTCAATGTCCAAATATCAGCAAGTAGGGATTAGGCAAGAGGCTTGGTCAGGCAGGCAGAAGTCGGTACACAGAAGAACAAAACTGATAAGGTACTCACAATCCAGGGAAACAACAAACGGGCCCAGATTCAGATCTCCCGCCGAGATTTAAAGGGCAGAGCGTAACCGTCATCAGAGGGGTGTGAGAGAAAGCGTCATGTTGCTAAGCAACATGACGTCAGAGACACAGAGGAGTTCCGGGAGCCGCGGCGACACGGCGATGAACGGAAGCGCTCATGACAGCACCCCCTCCTCAAGGACCCCTCCGGGGGACAGGACCAGGTCTATCAGGATGAGTCTTGTGGAAGGACTTGACCAATATAGGAGCATTTACTTGATGAGCAGGTTCCCAAGAACGTTCCGTGACTGGATAACCCTTCCAATGAATGAGATAATACAATTTCTTGCCCCGCAATTTGGAATCTAGAATATGGCTGATCTCAAACTCAGGATGTCCATGCACCAATAACGGTGGAGGTTTAGAAAAAGGCTTAGAATACCTGTTAAACATCACAGGTTTTAAAAGAGAAACATGAAATACCGGATGGACTTTGAGAGACTTGGGTAAAGCTACCCGATAAGCAGTGGAACATACCTGACCCAGTATTCGGAAAGGACCCACATATCGTGGTCCCAATTTGTTAGAAGGTTGTTTCAGGCGAAGAAATCGAGAGGAAATCCAAACTTTATCACCAGGGCGATATTTGGGAGCCTTTTTCCGTCGAAGATCCGAAAAGAACTTGTAACGTCTAGAAGTTACAGAAAGAATACGATGTATCTTCTGCCAATGTCGAGTTAATCTTCGGGCTGTAAGATCAGAAGCAGGATTCACTGTGGAGGAAGTATGCAAAGGGAATGTCCTAGGCTGATATCCGTAAGCTGCATGAAAAGGAGAAGTCTGAAGGGAGGAATTGTACCGGGCATTATGGGCCAATTCAGCCAAAGGAAGGTAAGAAGTCCAGTTTGAATGATAATGATCCACATAATGTCTAAGATATGTTTCAAGACACTGGTTTACTCTTTCAGTCTGACCATTCGATTGTGGGTGGTAACTTAGTAATCTTTTGAAGACATTTAGTCTGGCAGGTAGATCCCCAGGAAGTGAGTTCACCGAAAGTCCAAGAAAAAATGGGATTGTGAATCTGGAGCCAGGGTAATCCCAAGATAATGGGAAATTGCGGAGTGGGAATGACATCGAAACAAATTGTCTCAGAATGAAGTATTCCTACGGTGAGGATTAAGGGTTGAGTAGAAAACTGAATGTATCCAGAACCCAAAGGATCTCCACTGACCGTAGAGACTGAAATGGAATACTCCTTCTTTAGTAAGGGTATAGAATGAGTAGAAACAAATGTAGAGTCAATGAACACACCTCCAGCACCAGAATCAATTAGAGCTTGGGTATAGATCTTCTTATGTCCAATTAGAAGAGTTACTGGAACAAAGAGTTTCTTGTATAGGGAATGACCACTATTTTGGCTTAACTCAGTTCCCTGGACTAGAGTTAAGCCCTGGCTTTTACTGGCCTAGTAGGACAATCCCTTAATAAATGTCCTTTAAGGCCACAGTACAGACATAAGCCAAGAGTCCGTCTTCTTAAGCGTTCAGTCTCAGTTAATTTTATACTTCCTACTTCCATGGGTTCAGCCTGATCAGTAGTAGGAGAGGCTGGAGTGACTGGATTAGAAAAACGAGGAGCTAAACGAAAAGGAGTTCGAGTGGAAGTCCTCTGTGTTCTATCCTTTTCTTGTTGGCGTTCACGAAACCTGGCGTCGAGACTGATACAGAGATTTATTAAGGCTTCTAAGGACTCTGGAAGTTCACGATACACCAATTCATCCTTGAGACGCTCAGAAAGTCCTTTACGGAAAGCGGCTCTGAGTGCTCCCTGATTCCAAGTGGTTTCAGAAGCAAGGGTGCGGAACTCAATTGCATATTGAGAGACTGGTTGATTTCCTTGACGTAAATCCAGGAGAGTTGCTTCAGCAGCGGATGACCTTCCAGGTTTATCGAATACGTTTGAGAATGTAGATAGAAATGTATCAACATCCAACAGTATAGGATCATTCTTTTCTAGCAAAGGTGACACCCAAGCCAAGGCTTTTCCTTTCATTAAGGAAATAAGAAACGTGATTCTAGAAGAGGCAGTAGCAAAGAGAGTAGGGCTATTTCGGAAATGAAGACGGCATTGATTCAAAAAGCCTCTACATTCTTCAGGATTCCCATCATATTTATCCGGAAGAGGAATCCTGGGACTTAGTTGTACCTGAGACTGATTGTTAGGAATCGGAGGAGGTAATGCCTCAATCGGATTTGGATTGGGATTAGGATTGGGAGGTGCGGTAGCAACCAAATTTTGTAATAGAGCAGTAATTTGATCAAGTTTAGTGTCCAGAGACTGCAAGTGAGTGGCATGAGAACCCAAGAGCTGTCCCTGGTGAGCCACGGCCATAGATAATTCAGTGGGGTCCATTTTTATGGCCCGTTTGTAATGTCAGCCGCTCAGGAATCAATCCGGGATGTAACCCAACTGCTAGCGTGAATTGAAAGCACACGCTAGCACACTGAGAAATATCCAGGACGTGACCCACTCAGGAAGCAGATTAGAAGATAACAAAAATGAATATTGTTCCCGAATGCAGGAAAGCCACAAAGGATAAAACGTCCCTTTAAATAGTTCAAAGAACAAAAAGGAAATGCTCTTACTTGAAGCTTCTGAAAAAGGTCCTCCTTAGCAGGCTTGTAAAACAAAGAAAAAGTTCTCTTTTGCAGCTTGTAAAAGTATAATGTCCCTTTAAGCAGGTTTATAACAAACAGAAAGGCAAAGTTCTCTTTTGCAGCTTGTAAAAGTAAATGTCCCTTTTAAGCAGGTGTATAACAAACAGAAAGACAAAATTCTCTTTTGCAGCTTGTAAAAGTAAATGTCCCTTTTAAGCAGGTATATAACAAACAGAAAGGCAAAGTTCTCTTTTGTAGCTTGTAAAAGTATAATGTCCCTTTAAGCAGGTTTATAACAAACAGAAAAGCAAAGTTCTCTTTTGCAGCTTGTAAAAGTAAATGTCCCTTTTAAGCAGGTGTATAACAAACAGAAAGGCAAAGTTCTCTTTTGTAGCTTGTAAAAGTAAATGTCCCTTTTAAGCAGGTGTTGTTTAACAAAGAATAGGTTTAAAGGTAAAGGCCAAAGCAAGGTCAGGCAGGCAGAAGTCGGCATCCAAATATCAGCAAAAGGTATTGGCAAAAGACAGGGTCAGGCAAGCAGAAGTCGGCATCAAAGTATCAGCAAAAGGGTAATAGCTACAGGCAAGGTCAGGCAGGCAGAAGTCAATGTCCAAATATCAGCAAGTAGGGATTAGGCAAGAGGCTTGGTCAGGCAGGCAGAAGTCGGTACACAGAAGAACAAAACTGATAAGGTACTCACAATCCAGGGAAACAACAAACGGGCCCAGATTCAGATCTCCCGCCGAGATTTAAAGGGCAGAGCGTAACCGTCATCAGAGGGGTGTGAGAGAAAGCGTCATGTTGCTAAGCAACATGACGTCAGAGACACAGAGGAGTTCCGGGAGCCGCGGCGACACGGCGATGAACGGAAGCGCTCATGACAGTAGGGTTGGGTGTGTGGGTGGTGGGTTTTAATGTTGGGGGGGTATTGTATTTTTTTTTTTATAGGTGAAAGAGCTGATTACTTTGGGGCAATGCCCCGCAAAAGTCCCTTTTAAGGGCTATTTGTAATTTAGTATAAGGTAGGGAATTTTATTATTTTGGGGGGCTTTTTTATTTTATTAGGGGGATTAGATTAGGTGTAATTAGTTTAAAATTTTTGTAATTTTTTTATTTTCTGTAATTTAGTGGGTTTTTTTTCGTAATTTAGTTAAATTTAATTGTAATTAATTGTAGGTAGTTTAGGTAATTAGTTTAATTATAGTGTAGTGTTAGGTGTAATTGTAACTAAGGTTAGGGTTTATTTTACAGGTACTTTTGTACTTATTTTAGCTAGGTAGTTATTAAATAGTTAATAACTATTTAAGAACTATTGTACCTAGTTAAAATAAATACAAAGTTGCCTGTAAAATAAAAATAAACCATAAGATGGCTACAATGTAATTATTATTTATATTGTAGCTATCTTAGGGTTTATTTTATAGGTAAGTATTTAGTTTTAAATAGGATTAATTTATTTAATAGTAGTAATTTAATTTCGTTTTAATTAAAATATATTTAAGTTAGGGTTAGATTTAGGAGTTAATAAATTTAATATAGTAGCGGCGACGTTGGGGGCGGCAGATTAGGGGTTAATAAATGTAGGTAGGTGTTGGCGATGTTAGGGACGTCAGATTAGGGGTTAATAAAATTTAACTAGTGTTTGCGAAAATGAAGGGAAGAAGAGGGCGACCCCTAGTGCAGATCAATCAGAGGCGGGAGTGCGGTGGTTTAGGGGTTAATACATTTAAAAAAGTGGCGGTGATGTCCGGTCGGCAGATTAGGTTAAATAATTTTATTATAGTGTTTGTGATGTGTGGGGGGGGCTCGGTTTAGGGGTTAATAGGTAGTTTATGGGTGTTAGTGTACTTTGTAGCACTTTAGTTAAGAGCTTTATGTTATGGCGTTAGCCCATAAAACTCTTTACTGACTTTTATATGCGGTAGGAGTCTGGACAGGAGAGGGTCTACCGCTCACTTTTTTAGGCGATCGTAATACCGGCGTTAGGCAAATCCCATTAAAAAGATAGGATACACAATTGACGTAAGGGGATTTGCGCTAAGCTAAAATCACGTAATACCAGCGGGCGTTAAAAGCAGCGTTGGGACCCCTCAACGCTGCTTTTTAAGGCTAACGCAAGACTCGTAATCTAGGTGCATGTTTGCCCTTCTCCTAAAAATCACTGCATGTCCCTATAACAACAACCCCCAAACTATCGATATCTCACCCTCCCTTCTCTCATCCCCTATGCTTTGCTCTCATGAACTAGTCAGTTTCCTTAGAAACACTTACCCCTCTAAGTCTTCTGTGTCTAGTCATATGCGCTCCTACAAGTCTCACTCTCACCTTCTGTCACACTCACTGCTTATTGCTGGTGATGTCTCTCCTAACCCTGGCCCTGCAGCAATCACCACACTTTTACACTCTTGCTCTGTCTCCCACTGCAAAAACTCTAGGTCACGCAATACCAACAATCTCATCTCCATTAACCCGCAGCGCTTATCTCTTTTCTTGTGCCCTCTGGAATGCTCGCCTTCTGCCCTCTGTCTGTAACAAACTTACAACTGTTCACGACATGTTTGTTTCCAGCTCTTTCAACTGTTTAGCAATTACTGAAACCTGGCTATCTTCCTTTGACTCTGCTTCCATTGCTGCTCTCACACACGGTGGTTTCCACTTTAGCAACACACCTAGGCCAGGTGAGAGACATGGTGGTGGTGTTGGCATCTTACTCTACCCATCCTGCTCCTATCAGTACCTATCCCCATTTCCATCTCTCTCCTTTTCTTCCTTTGAAGTCCACTGCATTTGCCTGTTCTCCCCCCTCTCTCTGAGTGGCAGTTATCTATCGCCCCCCTGGACCAACCTCCCAATTCCTTGACAACTTTGCTGTCTGGCTTCCTTACTTTCTCTCTACAAATACACCTGCTCTAATCCTAAGGGACTTCAATATCCCCGTTGACAACCCATCTGCCCCTGCTGCCTCTAAACTTCTCTCACTCACTAACTCCTTCGGCCTCTCACAATCCACCCTATTCCCTACCCACCGTGATGGACACTCTATTGATCTGGTATTCTCATATCTCATATATCTGCTCTCTCTCTGATATTGCCTGTTGACCATTTCCCATCTCAGACGACCATCTGCTCACCTTTAATCTTAATATGCAGACTAAACCTATCCCCCCCCCCTCGCCCAGCACCTGTAGAAATCTGCACACTGTAGACCCTCCCCAATTCTCCAACCTTATTCAAATGCGCCTCCCCCACACTTCCACGATATCCTGCCCTGACCTTTCTATAACACACTATAACAATACCCTCTCCTCTGCACTTGACACTCTCGCTCCTCCCCAACTTTGCAAAGCCCTACGTCGTCGGCTCCAGCCCTGGCACTCCCAGCAAACAAGCCGCACTGCTGAACGTGCTTGGAGGAAATCCCACTCTGAACCTGATTTCATGCACTAGAAGTTCAATCTTTACTCTTACACCTCTGCCCTTCACCTAGCTAAGCAAACCTACTTTTCTTCTCTTATAGCCACTCACTCCTCAAACCCTAAAAGACTCTTATCCATTTTCAAATCTCTCCTCTACCCACCTGCACCTCCCCCCTTTATCTGCATTCAGTGCTCAAAATCTTGCTGACTACTTCAATAAAACATTTACCATCCTAAGAAACATCCCAACACAAGCCTGCAATCTCCCAACTTCGCTCCCAGTCACCCCCTCTGCCGGTCTCTGTACCCTCCTCCCAACCACTGAGAGTGAAGTGGCTTCCCTATTGTCTTCCTCACACCTCACTACCTGCCCACTCTACCATATTCCTTCACATCTAATACCTTCTCTGTCTCCCACCCTCACTCCGGCTCTTACTCATATATTCAACCTATCCCTTTCTACCGGCTCATTCCCTGCCTCCTTCAAACATGCAAAGGTCACCCCCATCCTCAAAAAAACCCTCCCTTGACCCCAACTCTCCTGCAAACTACTGCCCCATATCACTGCTCCCGCTAGCTTAAAAAATCCTTGAAAAGCTTTTGATCGCCTAACCCACTTCCTGTCCTCCAACTCATTGCTCGACCCCCTGCAATCTGGCTTCCGTCCCCAACACTCAACTGAGACAGCCCTCGCCATGGTTACTAACGACCTCCTTTCTGCTATAAACAAAGGCTAATACTCTATACTCATCTTATTTGACCTCTCTGCTGCCTATGATACTGTTGACCATCTCCTTCTCCTACGGACTCTCAGCTCTCTTGTGCTCTGATACTGCCCTCTCCTGGATTTACTCTTATCTCTCTAACAGATCCTTCTCAGTCTCTTTTGCTGGTGACTCATCCTCTCCATTTCCTCTGTCTGTTGGAGTACCTCAAGGCTCTGTCCTGGGTCCTCTACTCTTCTCTATTTACACTTCTTCACTGCGTAAACTTATCAACAGCTATGGCTTCCACTACCACCTCTATGCTGATGATACCCAGATCTACCTTTCCACCCCTGCACTCTCTCCTGTCAATTCTCACGTCATCGACTGCTTATCTGACATTTCCTCCTGGATGGCCTCTCACCACCTAAATATAAACATGTCCAAAACCGAACTACTTATAATTCCCCCCCCCCTCTAACTCTACTCCAGTTTCTAATTTTTCCGTCACTGTTGGCGGCACCACTATCTCCCTATCACCCCAAGTCTGCTGCCTCGGAGTTGCACTTGACTCAAATCTGTCCTTTATTCCCCACATCCAATTGCTCTCTTCATCCTGCCGCAACCACCTACGCAATATCTCCAAAATTCGTCCGTTTCTAAGTTCTGAAAATAGTAAACCGCTAATCCATAATTGCATTGCATATGTGGTTGTGGAAAAAAACGCCAATCAGCTGTACTTTGAAGATTGCTAACATTGTGGACATTCTCTATTAGAGTCGCACTGATATTGCTATAATTGCTGCTATTGGAACATCGTAACCAGACTGTTACTTTTAACATTTTAACTGTGTTTCTACTCTCCAGTTAATTTTGCCCGCGACTATGATTTATATTACTGTGTGCATACACGCCTATAAGGGAGACATCCCTGTTTGTTTATTTGCTCTATATGAATGCATTAATATTAACCTCTGTGTTTAGATCATTTTTAGAGTATACAATTACCTATTGCCAGATTCCTACATAGGGGTAACTTTTATCTTTTTCACTAGTTTTAGTTGTCAGATTATTCTTTCTTTTTTGATATCTTTAGCTGTTAGCGCCCTTACTATTTGTTTTATTGTAGATACAATTTTTTTGAAGAGGTAGAAGGATCTGTTCGTTTATGTAAGGTGTTTGATATCCCAGACCCTATCGTACTACAGAACCCCCCTTTTTTGTCATATCCAGTGCTGCATAATATCCCAAACACAGATACTTATACACTCCAATTAAACTGAGCCTCGATATATCGTCCCCAGTGCCTGCATAACTGCTATACAATGACCCATTAACCCCTAATAGGCTTATTGTATAAAATCCCAAACAGAATTAACTGTCAAAGTGCCAGGATTTCCCTTTTTCTTCCAGAGAATAAAAATTGGCACTTAACTCAATGTAAATCTGCCCGGCAACAGGACAGCTCACCTGGTTTGAGAGGGCTTCCTCCCTCACATGGACCTGTGGAAAGAAGAAAGACTGAATAATCTTACTCAGGCTTTCAAATTAGGGCAGCAATAACTGATTGAGAGGCACAATGGGGATTATACCCACAAATTCCCAATTGTTTAAAAGCCACCACTGTTCTACTGAAGAGACTGATATGGGCTACAGCTAAACCCCAGGAGGAGGCAGGACAATCTTGCTCTGCTTCAAAATAATAAAATCTTGATTGAAGAATCTTATTTCAGACACCTAAACTTTACCACCTCCTTGCTTTTAACGTAGGCAAAGAGAATGACTGGGATTGGAGGGAAGGGAGGTGATATTTAACAGCTTTGCGGTGGTGCTCTTTGCCTCCTCCTGCTGGCGAGGAGTGATATTCCCAAAAGTAATTAGAGATGATTTGTGTACTCACTGTGTCATTAGAAAGAAATTAAATTATCAAGTAAGCATAATTTGTTATTAAAAAGAAAAAGGCAAACACTGATAAGTGCATAATGATTTATTTGGCACATGCAGCACTTCTTTATATGTGTTTATTACTATGGCAGCACTGATTTCACGCATCATTTTTGCCCATTCTCTATAACTAAAATCACATACTTTATGTTTGATAAATATATATTTTATATATATTTATTTTATATTATATCCAACAGGTATATGTCTATCACTATATAAACAGTGGATCGCTATGCGAACAGCATTGTGATCCACTATTTATAATGGAGAGGAAATGTTATACTATGCACATGCTTATGCTAAACTGTGAGCACGCTTGAAACGGATGGAGCGTGTGTGTCACCTTCTTAAAAGCGTTAGAGCACATTTCATCAAGCCAGAGTAAGTTAATTTGGAGTTACAAAACATAATCTTTTGAAATGTATGCAGTTATAGCAAACGCCACTGCTTTGTTTAGCAATGGCAAGATATAAAGGTAGTGTGCGGCCCACATGAGCTGCACTTGTATGGAAAATGGCCCGCGACTCAAATGAGTTTGACACCCCTGTTTTAAACTATAATTAAATGCTTTAATGCAGTAGAACATTCTATTACACTATTATGTTTTTGTAATTTACAGGTCATCTCTCTGTATTCATGTGTCTTAGTTGTCAGGGACAAGGTACATTCCACAGGCTTTTTCAAAACTTGCTCACAATATAACTTTTTTTTTTGTTTTCCCAGCACCCGTTCCTGAAGATTTCCAAACCTCTGTCAAGTTTAACTCCTCTAATAAATGCAGCCAAAGAAGCTGCAAAAAGCAACCACTGAGTGGAAAAAACATCACTGGAGGACTTTTCAACAAGTGCTAATTGTAATAAGGATTTATTATTCAGCCTTTTATCCCTGGAGTCTTCAGGCTGCTGGTCACCTGGAAGCTAAAGCACAGATACTACTGGTCTTAATCCGTTCGTTTGTTCATGCACAATAAGGGGCTACTTTGGACCTCTGCAGAAAGAACTGAACATGATTGATATGTAGCAAACAGCCTTTTGTTTAAGTCTACTTGTGTATTTTTTTTATGATTTGGAGCCTTGGCCATGTTAATCTGAATAAATTAAATCTCTTTGTTATTGGATTCTCAATATGCCCTGTTCCATGAGAGTTTTCACATGACATTGCAACTTTGTATTTTTGGAATACTGCGTTCTCTGCAGGCTGGTTCCAGTGTTCTGAAACTTCAACATTTGTAGTAGTGATGTTAATAAACTTTTTAATCCATCATTTTTGCACATCATGTACTGTATCAACAGGAGGCAATAAATTAACTAGAAACTGTTCAAAAGAGGGCTACTACAATAGGTTATGGTTTAAGCTAGTGATGGCCAACTTCTTAATACACGGGGTGGGGCATGGATCAATTATTTTTATAAGCTCTAAGGGCTGCATATATATTTATGGCTATTTAAAAATACAAATAATATATTTCCTAAAAATGTCCACTGGCACAGATTTGTGTAGGGTTACGGTTACCCTCTTATCTTCCATCCAGAGGACTCTTAAGTTTTGTTCACCCACCAGAAGTTCCCTAAGCACTAATTTCTTTCCATAAGGCAGGGAGAGTCCACAACTTAATTCCTTACTGTTGGGAAATACCACACTGGCCACCAGGAGGAGGCAAAGACACCCCAGCCAAAGGCTTAAATATCCCTTCTACTTCCCCTATCCCCCCAGTTATTCTTTGCTTTTCGCCACTAGAGGAGGATGGCAGAGAAGTGTCAGAAGATTTGGATAGTTCTTAATGGGTATGTTCCCTTTAAGAGAGAACTGGAGTTTTAAGTAATTATATAATCCTCTCAGTGAGAGTATTGATGAAAGTCTGGAGATGCAGGGAAAGTTTTTCTGCAAGGCCATCCAGACTGTCTAACAACTCCTGAGCAATCCGTGTTAAAATGTTACACTACTTGCTTTACCACACGCAGGTCCCTGTCAGAACATCGCTACAAGGCTGTCACACTTGAGAAGCTGTATCTGTTCCACAGCACGGATCCTGAAGGGTAAGTCTGTGTTATTTTCATATAGCAGGGACGCCTTATATAGGAATGACAAAAAGTAGTTTGTATATGTGCGCTAACAGCTAAGGGGTGATTATTAATATAGTAGTATTACTACAGAGACAAAAAAATGTAAAAAAAAGTGTCATTTAATCAATAAAAAAGGGAATATCTATAATAATAAAATGAGAAGATAGAACAATTTATAAATAATTACAAGTGATTTCCACCTTATATGTCACTTTATGGTACTAAAATAGCAATTATATATTTAAATAGCTATTGCACTAATGGTACATAGAAATTTCTTTGGTTAGTATAAGACCAACTAATATCCTTAAAAGATGTATATTTCAGTGTGTCCTTACTGCAAATGGAAGATCCCTTCTTATAAACACACTTGTTTGCTTATTCTAGAGTCCTTAATTAGGATATATATTGTTTTCTCTCTTTTTGTGAAAAAAACATAATTTATGTAAGAACTTACCTGATAAATTCATTTCTTTCATATTAGCAAGAGTCCATGAGCTAGTGACGTATGGGATATACATTCCTACCAGGAGGGGCAAAGTTTCCCAAACCTCAAAATGCCTATAAATACACCCAATGTCAGCCGCTTTGGAATCAGTCCGGGATGCAACCCAACTGCTAGCGTGAATAGAAAGCACACGCTAGCACACTGAGAAATATCCAGGACGTGACCCACTCAGGAAACAGATGAGAAAGATTACAAAAAATAATAGTTGCTCCAGAATGCAGGGAAACCACAAAGGAAAAAAAGTCCCTTTAAGCAGGTCAAAGAATATAAAGGAAATGCTCTTATTTGCAGCTTAGAAAAAAGGTCCTCATTAGCAGGCTTGTAACAAAGTTCCCTTTTGCAGCTTTGAAAAAGTAAATGTCCCTTTAAGCAGGTAATAACAAAACAGAAAGTCAAAGTTCTCCTTTGCAGTTTGTAAAAGAAAATGTCCCTTTAAGCAGGTTTATAACAAAACAGAAAGTCAAAGTTCTCCTTTGCAGTTTGCAAAAGAAAATGTCCCTTTAAGCAGGTTTATAACAAAACAGAAAGTCAAAGTTCTCCTTTGCAGTTTGTAAAAGAAAATGTCCCTTTAAGCAGGTTTTATTAATCAAAGAAATGATTGTGGAATAAGGCAAAAGCAAGGTCAGGCAGGCAGAAGTCGGCATCCAAACATAAGCAAAAAGGGTTAAGGCAAAAGGCTTGGTCAGACAGGCAGAAGTCGGTATCCAAATATCAGCAAAGGGTTAAGGCAAAAGGCTTGGTCAGACAGGCAGAAGTCGGTATCCAAATATCAGCAAAAGGGTTAAGGCAAAAGGCTTGGTCAGACAGGCAGAAGTCGGTATCCAAATATCAGCAAAGGGTTAAGGCAAAAGGCTTGGTCAGACAGGCAGAAGTCGGTATCCAAATATCAGCAAAAGGGTTAAGGCAAAAGGCTTGGTCAGACAGGCAGAAGTCGGTATCCAAATATCAGCAAAAGGGTTAAGGCAAAAGGCTTGGTCAGGCAGGCAGAAGTCGGTATCAGGAAAAACAGATTTTGACAAGGTACTCACAAACTCCAAGGGAAACAAACAAACGGGCCCCGATTCAGATCTCCCACCGTGGTTTAAAGGCAGGAGT
This sequence comes from Bombina bombina, assembly GCF_027579735.1. Classification (NCBI taxonomy): domain Eukaryota; kingdom Metazoa; phylum Chordata; class Amphibia; order Anura; family Bombinatoridae; genus Bombina; species Bombina bombina. The sequence goes on from NC_069501.1 coordinate 1,219,495,153, forward strand.
GGCAACGTCATCAGAGGGGTGTGTCGAGAAAGCGTCACGTTGCTAAGCAACGTGACGTCAGTCACACAGAGGAGATCCGGGAGCCGCGGCGACACGGCAATGAACGGACGAAATCATGACAGCACCCCCCTCCTCAAGGACCCCTCCGGGGGACAGGACCAGGCCTATCAGGATGAGTCTTGTGGAAGGTCTTGATCAAAGTAGGAGCATTTACTTGATGAGCCGGTTCCCAAGAACGTTCTGTGACTGGATAACCTTTCCAATGAATGAGATAATACAATTTCTTGCCACGCAACTTGGAATCTAGAATATGGCTGATCTCAAACTCAGGGTGTCCATGCACAAATAACGGTGGAGGTTTAGAAAAAGGCTTAGAATACCTGTTAGTCATCACAGGTTTTAAAAGAGAAACATGGAATACCGGATGGACTTTGAGAGTCTTGGGTAAAGCCACCCGATAAGCAGTAGAACACACCTGACCCAGTATTCGGAAAGGACCCACGTATCGTGGTCCCAATTTGTTAGAAGGTTGTTTCAAGCGAAGAAATCGAGAGGAAATCCAAACTTTATCACCAGGGCGATATTTGGGAGCTTTCTTCCGTCGAAGGTCTGAAAAGAACTTGTAACGTCTAGAAGTTACAGAAAGAATACAATGTATTTTCTGCCAATGTCGAGTTAATCTTCGGGCTGTAAGATCAGAAGCAGGATTCACTGTGGAGGAAGTATGCAAAGGAAATGTTCTGGGCTGATATCCGTAAGCTGCATGAAAAGGAGAAGTCTGAAGGGAGGAATTGTACCGGGCATTATGAGCCAATTCAGCCAAAGGAAGGTAAGAAGTCCAGTTAGAGTGATAATGATCCACATAATGTCTAAGATATGTTTCAAGACACTGGTTTACTCTTTCAGTCTGGCCATTCGATTGTGGGTGGTGAGAAGTAGAGAGAGATATAGTAGTTCCAAAATGTTTACAAAGTGACCTCCAAAATCGAGAAACAAACTGTACCCCTCTATCTGAAACAATATCTAGAGGAAATCCATGGATTCTTACAATATGTGAAATAAAAAGTTCAGAGAGTCTTTTGGCAGATGGTAGTCCTGGTAAGGGTACAAAATGGGCAGTCTTAGTGAACCTGTCGACCACCACCCAGATAGTATTGTTTCCAGCGGACAAGGGAAGGTCGGTAATGAAGTCCATGGATACATGAGTCCAAGGCTGGTGAGGTATAGGCAATGGTTGGAGCATTCCTGAAGGAAGTTGGCGTGGAGTTTTGTTCATGGCACATTGTGTGCATACTGAGACGTAATCCTTCACATCTTGAGAGAGAGTAGGCCACCAGACATGTTGTTTGAGGTTTCGAGTGGTAATACTGATGCCAGGATGTCCAGAAAGAGGACTATCATGAGCCCAAAATAAAATCTTGGAACGAAGGCGTTCAGGAACAAAGAGTAAACCATCGGGAGGTTTACAGGACAAAGGAAGATTCCCTTGAGCAGACTGTAATTCTTGTAACCAGGAAGTTGTTAACTGGGCTATGACTTCATGAGGTTGGAGAATGGTACCAGACTCAGGAACTGGGGAATCTTGAAATTGTCTGGAAAGGGCGTCTGCTTTAATATTTTTTGAACCAGGTATGTAAGACAAATTATAGTGAAACCGGGAGAAGAATAATGACCAGCGTGCTTGCCTGGAATTCAATTGTTTGGCTGTTTGGAGATACAGAAGGTTCTTATGATCAGTGAGTATAGTAAATGGCAAAGAAGTACCTTCCAGCCAATGTCTCCATTCATCCAATGCCATTTTGATGGCAAGCAACTCTTTATTCCCTACGTCATAGTTAAATTCAGAAGGAGTGAATTTTTTAGAGAAGAAAGCAACTGGATGAATCTTTCCAGTCTCTGGTATTCGTTGAGACAGGACAGCTCCAGCAGCAACAGAGGAAGCATCAACTTCCAGGATAAATTGAAACTCAGGATTTGGATGACGGAGAATAGGTGCAGAGGAAAAAGCTTCTTTGAGAGACTCAAAAGCTTCTATAGCCTCAGGAGGCCATTTTTTACAGTTTTGTCCTTTTCTAGTGAGAGCAGTAAGAGGAGAAGTAATAGTAGCAAAATTCTTGATGAACTTCCTGTAGTAGTTGGCGAAGCCTAGAAAACGTTGTAAAGCCTTCAAAGAATCAGGTCTAGGCCAATCCAAAATGGCAGAAAGTTTAGTAGGGTCCATTTCAAATCCAGATGCCGATATTACATAACCCAGAAAGGGTATGGATTTTTGATGGAAAGAACATTTCTCCAATTTAGCAAACAGATGGAATTCTCTTAAACGTTGAAGTACTTTCTTGACGTGGTGCACATGATCTTGGTGATTCTGAGAAAAAATTAAGATGTCGTCAAGGTATATGATGACAAAAATATTCAAAAAATCACGAAAGATCTCGTTTACAAAATGTTGAAAAACCACCGGAGCATTGCATAGCCCGAAGGGCATGACCAAATATTCATAATGCCCAAATCGAGTGTTAAAGGCAGTCTTCCACTCATCTCCTTTGCGTATACGGATCAGATTGTATGCACCACGTAGGTCGAGTTTGGTGAATATGGTGGCTCCCTGAAGATAAGTAAAAAGTTCAGGAATAAGGGGTAGAGGATAACTGTTCTTGATGGTAATCTGATTTAATCCTCGATAATCAATACAGGGTCTTAATCCGCCATCCTTTTTTCCTACAAAAAAGAAACCAGCCCCTACAGGGGAAGAGGAGGGTCGAATAAATCCTTGTCTTTAATATATTCTTCCAAAGCCATGTTTTCTGGTTTAGAAAGTGGATATGTCTTGCCTCGAGGATAGGCAGCCCCGGGAAGGAGATCAATGGGACAATCAAAAGGGCGGTGAGGAGGAAGACGTTCAGCTTCTTTTTTGGAGAAAACATCCACAAAGTCATGATAAGGCATAGGTAAGGAGTCCGGGGTTTCAACTGTGAGAGCAATAGTGAGTGGTAACTTGATAATCTTTTGAAGACATTTAGTCTGGCATGTAGATCCCCAGGAAGTGAGTTCACCGAAAGTCCAAGAAAAAATGGGATTGTGAATTTGGAGCCAGGGTAATCCCAAGATAATAGGAAATTGTGGAGTGGGGATGACATCAAAACAAATTGTCTCGGAATGAAGTATTCCTACGGTGAGGAGTAAGGGTTGAGTAGAAAACTGAATATATCCAGAACCCAAAGGATCTCCACTGACCGTAGAGACTGAAATGGAATACTCCTTCTTTAGTAAGGGTATAGAGTGAGTAGAGACGAATGAAGAGTCAATGAACACTCCTCCAGCACCAGAATCAATTAGACCTTGGGTATAAATCTTCTTATGTCCAATTAGAAGGGTTACTGGAACAAAGAGTTTCTTGTATAGGGAATGGCAACTGTTTTGGCTTAACTCAGTTCCCTGGACTAGAGTTAAGCCCTGGCTTTTACTGGCCTAGTAGGACAATCCCTTAATAAATGCCCTTTAAGGCCACAGTACAGACATAAGCCAAGAGTCCGTCTTCTCAAGCGTTCAGTCTGTTAATTTTATGCTTCCCACTTCCATGGGTTCAGCCTGATCAGTAGTAGGAGAGACTGGAGTGACTGGATTAGAAAAACGAGGAGCCAAACGAAAAGGAGTTCGAGTTGAAGACCTCTGTGTTCTATCCTTTTCTTGTTGGCGTTCACGAAACCTGGCGTCGAGACTGATACAGAGATTTATTAAGGCTTCTAAGGACTCTGGAAGTTCACGATACACCAATTCATCCTTGAGACGCTCAGAAAGTCCTTTACGGAAAGCGGCTCTGAGTGCTCCCTGATTCCAAGTGGTTTCAGAGGCAAGGGTGCGGAACTCAATAGCGTATTGAGAGACTGGTTGATTACCTTGACGTAAATCCAGGAGAGTGGCTTCAGCAGCGGATGACCTTCCAGGTTTATCGAATACATTTGAGAACATAGATAGAAATGTATCAACATCCAAAAGTATAGGATCATTCTTTTCTAGCAAAGGTGATACCCAAGCCAAGGCTTTTCCTTTCATTAAGGAAATAAGAAATGTGATTCTAGAAGAGGGAGTAGCAAAAAGAGTAGGGCTATTTCGGAAATGAAGACGGCATTGATTCAGAAAGCCTCTACATTCTTCAGGATTCCCATCATATTTATCCGGAAGAGGTATCCTGGGACTTAGTTGTACCTGAGACTGATTGTTAGGAATCGAAGGAGGTAATGCCTCAATAGGATTAGGATTGGGATTAGGATTGGGAGGTGCGGTAGCAACCAAATTTTGTAATAGAGCAGTTATTTGATCAAGTTTAGTGTCCAGAGACTGCAAGTGAGTGGCATGAGATCCCAAAAGCTGTCCCTGGTGAGCCACGGCCATGGATAATTCAGTGGGGTCCATTTTTATGGCCCGTTTGTAATGTCAGCCGCTTTGGAATCAGTCCGGGATGCAACCCAACTGCTAGCGTGAATAGAAAGCACACGCTAGCACACTGAGAAATATCCAGGACATGACCCACTCAGGAAACAGATGAGAAAGATTACAAAAAATAATAGTTGCTCCAGAATGCAGGGAAACCACAAAGGAAAAAACGTCCCTTTAAGCAGGTCAAAGAATATAAAGGAAATGCTCTTATTTGCAGCTTAGAAAAAAGGTCCTCATTAGCAGGCTTGTAACAAAGTTCCCTTTTGCAGCTTTGCAAAAGTAAATGTCCCTTTAAGCAGGTAATAACAAAACAGAAAGTCAAAGTTCTCCTTTGCAGTTTGTAAAAGAAAATGTCCCTTTAAGCAGGTTTATAACAAAACAGAAAGTCAAAGTTCTCCTTTGCAGTTTGCAAAAGAAAATGTCCCTTTAAGCAGGTTTATAACAAAACAGAAAGTCAAAGTTCTCCTTTGCAGTTTGTAAAAGAAAATGTCCCTTTAAGCAGGTTTTATTAATCAAAGAAATGATTGTGGAATAAGGCAAAAGCAAGGTCAGGTAGGCAGAAGTCGGCATCCAAACATAAGCAAAAAGGGTTAAGGCAAAAGGCTTGGTCAGACAGGCAGAAGTCGGTATCCAAATATCAGCAAAGGGTTAAGGCAAAAGGCTTGGTCAGACAGGCAGAAGTCGGTATCCAAATATCAGCAAAAGGGTTAAGGCAAAAGGCTTGGTCAGACAGGCAGAAGTCGGTATCCAAATATCAGCAAAAGGGTTAAGGCAAAAGGCTTGGTCAGGCAGGCAGAAGTCGGTATCAGGAAAAACAGATTTTGACAAGGTACTCACAAACTCCAAGGGAAACAAACAAACGGGCCCCGATTCAGATCTCCCGCCGTGGTTTAAAGGCAGGAGTGGCAACGTCATCAGAGGGGTGTGTTGAGAAAGCGTCACGTTGCTAAGCAACGTGATGTCAGTCACACAGAGGAGATCCGGGAGCCGCGGCGACACGGCAATGAACGGACGAAATCATGACACCCCTCACCACACCCACAATTCAGTTTAACGAATAGCCAAGAAGTGGGGTGATAAGAAAGGAGCGAAAGCATCAAAAAATAAGGAATTGGAATAATTGTGCTTTATACAAAAAAATCATAACCACCACAAAAATGGTGGGCCTCATGGACTCTTGCTAATATGAAAGAAATGAATTTATCAGGTAAGTTCTTACATAAATTATGTTTTCTTTCATGTAATTCGCAAGAGTCCATGAGCTAGTGACGTATGGGATAGCAGATACCCAAGATGTGGAACTTCCACGCAAGAGTCACTAGAGAGGGAGGGATAAAATAAAGACAGCCAATTCCGCTGAAAAAATAATCCACAACCCAAATCAAAAAGTTTTAATCTTATAATGAAAAAAACTGAAATTATAAGCAGAAGAATCAAACTGAAACAGCTGCCTGAAGTACTTTTCTACCAAAAACTGCTTCAGAAGAAGAGAAAACATCAAAATGGTAGAATTTAGTAAAAGTATGCAAAGAAGACCAAGTTGCTGCTTTGCAAATCTGATCAACCGTAGCTTCATTCCTAAAAGCCCAGGAAGTAGAAACTGACCTAGTAGAATGAGCCGTAATCCTTTGAGGCGGGGATTTACCCGACTCTACATAAGCATGAAGAATCAAAGACTTTAACCAAGACGCCAAAGAAATGGCAGAAGCCTTCTGACCTTTCCTAGAACCAGAAAAGATAACAAATAGACTAGAAGTCTTTCTGAAATCTTTAGTAGCTTCAACATAATATTTCAAAGCTCTTACTACATCCAAAGAATGTAAAGATCTTTCCAGAGAATTCTTAGGATTAGGACACAATGAAGGGACAACAATTTCTCTACTAATGTTGTTAGAATTCACAACTTTAGGTAAAACATTTAATGAAGTCCGCAACACCGCCTTATCCTGATGAAAAATCAGAAAAGGAGATTCACAAGAAAGAGCAGAAAACTCAGAAACTCTTCTAGCAGAAGAGATGGCCAAAAGGAACAAAACTTTCCAGGAAAGTAATTTAATATCCAGAGAATGCATAGGTTCAAACGGAGGAGCCTGTAAAGCCCTCAGAACTAAAATGAGACTCCAAGGAGGAGAGATTAACTTAATGACAGGCTTGATACGAACCAAAGCCTGTACAAAACAATGAATATCAGGATGATTAGCAATCTTTCTGTGAAAAAGAACAAAGAGCAGAGATTTGTCCTTTCAAGGAACTTGCAGACAAACCCTTATCCAAACCATCTTGAAGAAATTGTAAAATTCTAGGAATTCTAAAAGAATGCCAAGAGAATTTATGTGAAGAACACCAAGAAATGTAAGTCTTCCAGACTCGGTAATAGATCTTTCTAGACACAGATTTACGAGCCTGTAACATAGTATTAATCACTGAGTCAGAGAAACCTCTATGACTAAGTATTAAGCGTTCAATCTCCATACCTTCAAATTTAATGATTTGAGATCCTGATGGAAAAATGGGCCTTGAGACAGAAGGTCTGGCCTTAACGGAAGTGTCCAAGGTTGACAACTTGCCATCCGAACAAGATCCGCATACCAAAACCTGTGTGGCCATGCTGGAGCCACCAGCAGTACAAACGAACGCTTTATTAGGATTTTGGAAATCACTTTTGGAAGAAGAACTAGAGGCGGAAAGATATAAGCAGGTTCATAATTCCAAGGAAGTGACAACGCATCCACCGCTTCCGCCTGAGGATCCCTGGATCTGGACAGATACCTGGGAAGTTTCTTGTTTAGATGAGAGGCCATCAGATCTATTTCTGGAAGCCCCCAGATTTGAACAATCTGAAGAAATACCTCTGGGTGAAGAGACCATTCGCCCGGATGTAACGTCTGGCGACTGAGATAATCCGCTTCCCAATTGTCTATACCTGGGATGTGAACTGCAGAAATTAGACAGGAGCTGGATTCCTCACATACAAGTATCCGAGATACTTCTTTCATAGCCTGAGGACTGTGAGTCCCCCCTTGATGATTGACATATGCCACGGTTGTGACATTGTCTGTCTGAAAACAAATAAACGATTCTCTCTTCAGAAGAGGCCAAAACTGAAGAGCTCTGAAAATCGCACGGAGTTCCAAAATGTTGATTGGTAATCTCGCCTCCTGAGATTCCCAAACCCCCTGCGCTGTCAGAGATCCCCATACAGCTCCCCAACCTGAAAGACTCGCATCTGTTGAGATCACAGTCCAGGTTGGACGAACAAAAGAGGCACTTGAACTAAACGATGGTGATCTAACCACCAAGTCAGAGAAGAACGAACATTGAGATTTAAGGATATTAATTGTGATATCTTTGTATAATCCCTGCACCATTGGTTCAGCATACAAAGCTGGAGAGATCTCATGTGAAAACGAGCAAAAGGGATTGCGTCCGATGCAGCAGTCATGAGACATAAAATTTCCATGCACAAAGCTACCGAAGGGAAAGATTGAGACTGAAGGTTTCGACAAGCTGAAACCAATTTCAGACGTCTCTTTTCTGTTAGAGACAAAGTCATGGACACTGAATCTATTTGGAAACCCAAAAAGGTTACCCTTGTCTGAGGAATCAAGGAACTCTTTGGTAAATTGATCCTCCAACCATGTCTTTGAAGAAACAACACAAGTTGATTTGTGTGAGATTCTGCAGAATGTAAAGACTGAGCAAGTACCAAGATATCGTCCAAATAAGGAAATACCGCAATACCCTGTTCTCTGATTACAGAGAGAAGGGCACCGAGAACCTTTAAAAATATCCTTGGAGCTGTTGCTAGGCCAAAAGGAAGAGCAACAAACTGGTAATGCTTGTCTAGAAAAGAGAATCTCAGGAACTAATAATGATCCGGATGAATTGGAATATGAAGATATGCATCCTGTAAGTCTATTGTGGACATATAATGCCCTTGCTGAACAAAAGGCAGAATAGTCCTTATAGTCACCATCTTGAATGTTGGTATCCTTACATAACTATTCAATTTTTTTAGATCCAGAACTGGTCTGAAAGAATTCTCTTTCTTTGGAACAATGAACAGATTTGAATAAAACCCCAGGCCCTGTTCCAGAACTGGAACTGGCACAATTACCCCAGCTGACTCCAGATCTGAAACACATCTCAGAAACGCTTGAGCATTTACTGGGTTTACTGGAATGTGTGAAAGAAAGAATCTTCTCACAGGCGGTCTTACCTTGAAACCTATTCTGTACCCTTGTGAAACAATGTTCTGAATCCAAAGACTTTGAATCGAATTGATCCAAACATCTTTGAAAAATCGTTACCTGCCCCCTACCAGCTGTGCTCGAATGAGGGCTGCACCTTCATGCGGATTTGGGAGCTGGTTTTGATTTTCTAAAAGGCTTGGATTTATTCCAGACTGGAGAAGGTTTCCAAACGGAAACTGTTCCTTTAGAGGAAGGGTCAGGCTTTTGTTCCTTATTCTGACGAAAGGAACGAAAACGATTAGCAGCCCTATATTTACCTTTAGATTTTTTATCCTGAGGTAAAAAGGCTCCCTTCCCCCCAGTAACAGTTGAAATTATTGAATCCAACTGAGAACCAAATAATTTATTACCTTGGAAAGAAAGAGAAAGCAAAGTTGACTTAGAAGTCATATCTGCATTCCAAGACTTAAGCCATAAAGCTCTTCTGGCTAAAATAGCTAAAGACATATACCTGACATCAATTCTAATGATATCGAAAATGGCATCACAAATAAAGTTATTAGCGTGTTGAAGGAGTTTAACAATGCTATAAGCATTATGGTCTGACACTTGTTGCGCTAAAGCCTCCAACCAGAAAGTTGAAGCTGCAGCAACATCAGCCAAAGAAATAGCAGGTCTAAGAAGATTACCTGAACATAAATAAGCCTTCCTTTAAAAGGATTCAAACTTCCTATCTAAAGGATCCGTAAACGAAGTACTATCTGCCGTAGGAATAGTAGTACATTTAGCAAGAGTAGAGAGAGCCCCATCAACTTTGGGGATTTTCGCCCAAAACTCTAATCTATCAGATGGCAAAGGGTACAATTTCTTAAACCTTGGAGAAGGAGTAAATGAAGTACCCAGACTATTCCATTCCCTAGAAATTACTTCTGAAATAGCATCAGGAACTGGAAAAACTTCTGGAATAACTACATGAGGTTTAAAAACTGAATTTAAACGCTTAGTAGTTTTAACTAAGAGGACTAGACTCCTCCATATCTAATGCAATTAACACTTCTTTAAGTAAAGAACGAATAAACTCCATCTTAAACAAATATGAAGATTTATCAGTTATAATATCTGAGGTAGAATCTTCTGAACCAGATAGATCCTCATCAGAAATAGATAAGTCAGAATGATGGCGGTCATTTAAAAAAGACCTCTTATGTTTACTAGAAGGAGGAATAACAGACAGAGCCTTCCGAATAGAATTAGAAACAAGTTCTTTAACAGGAACATCCTGAACATTAGATGTTGAAGGAACAACAACAGGTAATGGATTATTACTAATGGAAATGCTATCTGCGTTTGATAGCTTATCATGACAACTAACACAAACTACAGCCAGAGTAACAGTTACCAAAAGTTTACAACAAATGCACTTAGCTTTGGTAGAACCGACATCAGGCAGCGCTTTTCCAGAAGTAGATTCTGATCCAGGGTCAGGTAGTGACATCTTGCAATATGTAAAAGAAAAAACAACATATAAAGCAAAATTATCAAATTCCTTAAATGACAGTTTCAGGAGTGGGAAAAAATGCAAAATGAAACAAGCCTCTAGAGAACCAGAAGCAACTAAAAAGTGAGACTGAAATAATGTGAAAAAAACTGGCGCCAAGAATGACGCCCACATTTTTGACGCCAAGTATAACGCCCACATTTTTTGGCGCCAAGAATGACGCCCATATTTTTTCGCGCCAATAAAACGTCCGCAATACACATACGTGAAAAATGACGCAATTACGTGAAAACTTCCGGCGCCAAATATGACGCCGGAAATGACGAAATTTTTGGTGAGGGGTGTATTTATAGGCGTTTTGAGGTTTGGGAAACTTTGCCCCTCCTGGTAGGAATATATATCCCATACGTCACTAGCTCATGGACTCTTGCCAATTACATGAAAGAAATCCCTTTTAGCCAACACACTGGGTTGCTTATTCTAAAGTCCTTAATTAGGGTACAAGCCGGTTTCTCTTTTTTCTTGTATGAAAGATTTGTTTATAACCTTAATAAGGAACCAACCATGGGATGTTGATATAAAATGTGTCTGCTAGAAATGTCACTTGTTCTTTAGCCCAACGGGTATGACCAGATGTATGGAGTTGTACATTTTTGTAGTTTGACTCATAAAGTCCCTTCAAATAATGTTAAGGTGTTGTAATATACGAGCGCAATTAGAATGATACACAATCTCCTCTCTACTACTGTGTTGTAAAAAGACAAATAATTTACCATATTAAGGAGGTGCCACAAATCCACTCCTAGTTTCCTATTATGAGTGTGAGAAGCTGGAAAAGAGATTGCATGCAGTCCTGCTTAATTCAGCACACATAAACTGCCCTTGCATAACTTTAAGCCTAACAAGAGATTGCTATAGAAAAAAGATTGCTATATAGAGTTTAAAAGATGCCTAACCAAATACCAGCAGATAAAACCATCTAGTAAAGTAATTCATATTTCAAATACAGCTCCAATACCAGCAGATTTAAAAGCATGTAGTAAACTAATGCATATCTGAACCTCCCGAAAAGCCATGCATGCAAATATCACAATAATTCTGATAGCTAGAGTAGACTGCATGGAAAGTATACAGCCATAAGCCCATCCATATTTATAAAGACATCACTTATGATGATACATTTTCTTTATTACCAGGTAACATAATGTGGGATATTGAGCATATACTACACACATATTATTTGCATGCTTAAAAACATTGTATAGTGTCACAAGCTCATACTTGAGTCACTTGAGCATTTCATGTGTACTATCTCTGCTGCACATGTTGCAATTGATATATTTGAAGCATTTTATTTATTTATTTTTACCCTTCCTCTCTGAAAATATAATATATGACTCCCTGATTCTATATCCATGAAAAAGTGCCTAATAAAGCAATTGCCCTTTAACGTATACCTGTAGACCCGCTTCATAATAGGTATGTTGCAAGAATTCTTGACAAAGTGAACTTTATAGCAATATTCATACATTTTGTTGTAACAAAAGTATTAAGGTGCATGTGCATTGCTGACATATAAGAATACAGGGGACTTTCATATCACATCAAACAGAAAATCTGTTAACACTGGTCCTGATATTGTGCTATTGTTGCGCTGCAGGATTATTAACAAGTAAAATGTTGCTATGTAGCACTAACCAGAGATGTAGTGAGGTCATGTGGCTGCCGTCATCAATAGGGACAAAGATCATAAAATCCGAAATCGTATTATATGTACCAGCCATAGCTAAGGAGATACCATAAGTCACTAGATGTAAACCATTGCTCATTGATAACATTGAAATAAACTGTTACAAATACATTTTCAGGAAACTAAAAATCTTGCCCTGTATTTGTGATGCTCATCATCCCCAATTTATAGTATAGTAATTCTTGTTGCATATATAGGAGGTCAAGTTGTTGATTTCTCAGGAGGGAAGGATGCTGTGCTGTGGTTATATTTCCCTATGATGAGTGATGAAAGAAGTTATCTCTGGAAGTATGATTTTACATTAGTTTCCCATTTCCATTTTTCACTGCAGAGCTAATGACTTTGGTTTGGCAACATGACCTTGTACACTAGTCAGCAGAACATTTCCTGCTGATCTGCTAAGGCTGCTGCCACCATGCAGGGGAGAGTGACTCCGTTATTAAACATGGTTCAATAGCAAATACAATGATCAATGTCACTGACTGAGTGATCTCAGAGAAGAAGCAGAGAATAGTAATAGCGCATTTGTATCGCATATGAGATCATCATCTAATATCTATTGGATTGGCTGGAGCTGCCAGGCCGGCTCACAAATAAGGGGGGGGGGGAGAATTCCCCCTATTCGTGAGCCGGCCTGGCAACTCCAGTGTTTAGCTTCAGCTGAGCCAAACCAATAGATATTAGTTGAAGATCTCATATGTGGTACAAATGCGCTATTACTATTCTCTACTTATTATTGCATAAATACTATTAACATAACTAAGTCATTGTCTAACTGGCATAGTCTTCAACAGACACCAGTGGCAAAGGGCAACAAAATGTGACTCTTCACTTACTGTCCTTGCTAGTCTACTCAACTTTCTTTTCTTGAGGGGAGGAGTTCCTTGACTAGTTGACTTCACACCCGTGGCCTCCGGCCGGTCCATTACAGTCACACTCAGTAATGGCTCCCTGACGTGACTCGACTCCCTGTGCTCTTCCCGCCCAGTCACCTGGCTCAGTGGCTCCTAGATGTGAGTGAGAGAGCGGCCGCTGATTGGCTCCCGAGGCTCCTTATGACGTGCAGTCATAGAAGGCAGGTGTAATTATACTTTTCTTTATTAAGTTTAAATAAAAACATTTTTTTTAAAGTTAATATATATACAGTATATAGAAAATTGTAGCCAAGGTAGTACCCCCCCTAGCGGTGGGGGCTAGGGGGGTACTACCTTGGCTACAATTTTTTTATATATATAGACTTCCAGCAGAATAAGGCTTTTGTCTGAATTCGGAACATCCCATCTGTTGCAAATTGCATCTCTCATTTGCATATGCTGTGGTGTAAAGGTAGTGATAACATTTAGTTCCCCCAGATTCAATTAGAGTGGTCTTATTGTTATTTAATAGCTCCCCCTGGATATACAGTTCCAGCTTTGCCCTTGCCATGCTGATGTCAGCCTCTGTATCCACGTACAGACAGTCTTATACACAGTTGTCCCCTAGGTTTTTTATATAAACTCTTATTTCATGTGTCCAGCAGCCATAATCAGAAACAGATGTGCTGTAGCGGTTTGTGTGACTCCACCTACTAACTGTGCCCAGGCATCTACAGGTTCTAAAGTATTTTCCTGGTGAACAGCTGGCAATCCTGCCCTATACAGAAAATGTTTGCCACCTTTTTTGCAATAAAGTTTTATTTGTAAGCCTCAGAGTACTGCTGGTCCCAAGTAAGAAACAGTTGTTGAGTGAATCGACAGCGGCAGTCTTACATCCTTGCCAATCACTGGCTGTGTTCAGCTTGGATTCCATTCCAGAGATAATCGGAAAGACCTTTATGGGACAGTAAACACTATAAGAATGTAATATAAAATGTTTAGGGCTAGATTACAAGTGAGGTACAAAAATATTTGAGCAAGCGATATTGTGTTTTCACAAACTTTTTCAATTGCGCTGATATTACAAGTTGAGTGAAATCGAGATTGCGCTACAGCAATCTTGATTTACGTTAACGCAATCTCAGAGCTGTGTTTAACTGTTTTCTGAAAAAATACAGTTAAAAGAAAAGAAAAGTAGAGTGGCGTTTTAAAAAAAGCTAGAGGGTACACACACGTTTTACAATAAGCTCAAATTTGAAATATAATAAATAAATATATAATAAATTGCAAATGTATCTGTTTCTCAGAAATTTATTATAGGTAAAATGTCTCAAATTGATAAACATAAGGTTTAAAAAAATATACTCGTTCATCCAATTCATTCAACCAACTGACTGTAGTGGCCACAACCAAAGAAATTAGTTAAAAATAATATAATATTATATAAAAAATTTAGATAAAGTCAATGGAGTTAAAAATGGTGCCTTATATCTCCCAAAAGGTACTGAAAAAATACTGCAGGAGATTATATAGATTCTAAGTCCATATTACAAAATATATGCCACAGCCGATATGTATAGGAGGAATATCCAGGTAGTAATAATCAAAATATGGCTAGCGATGGTGTCGTCCTTATATAAGGGTTATGGCGGCCAAAATGACCGATTGAGTATACGTGTAAAGTCAGTAAAAGCAGATATGTAAGGGAGCTTTACCGGACCTCCGAAGTGGTGCTATGGGGGTTTTCATGAAGTTGCTACAAATTTTCTTCTTCCAACAGTTGTCCTTACAGCGTCCTGCAGCTTGTAAACTTGCTGTTGCGTAAACGCATAGAGCAGTGCTTTCCAAACTGTGTCATGACACGTTAGTGTGTCGGCGGCAGTGTGTAGGTGTGTCCCTGCTTCACCACAAATTTTTTTGAATTTAAAATTCTTTTTAATTATTTTTTTTTATTTCAGATTTTCCCCCTGCTTGCAAAGCAAATCACGTGGTTGACACGTCATTGATACCTAGTGGGTCACAGATCAACTTAACCTATTGGCGCAGCTTAGCGGGAGCTGAAACTATTCCCATTGGCGGCACATTGGCTCCTGACTGCATGTGTATTCAGTGAGTGGGACAGCAGTGTGTTTGCAGCGCGGGCAGTAGTCAGTCGGACTTGAAGAGCGCTGAGGGCAGCAGCTTAAACGCTGAGCTGAAGTCAGTGGGGGGTTTTTTTTGCAGCTAGCTCCCAGTAGTGCATTTCTGCTCTTGATATATGGATAGGAAGTGGAAGCTTAAAAATGCTTGATGATGACATGCGAGTGTCTTTATCTAATAATCCGCAAAAAATTCAGAAACTGTGTTCATCCCATCAACCTCATACATCCCATTAAAATAGTAAGTAGCTATTGGTGTTATTAAACTTTTTATAATTCTTGCACATACTTACTTACTGTTACTTGTAAATACATTTCGTTATTATATAATTTATGTTTGTGTCTGTATCTCTTAAAACAAGTTAGTTTAACCTCCTGTTTAGTACAACTTAATTACTGTGTCGCAAAATGATGTAGGTCTAAAAAGTGTCATCAACATGAAAAGTTTGGGAAGCTCTGGCATAGAGGATAGACTTGTGTGAGCTACAGGATACCCTTGGATTATTCCTAATAAACACATTTCTGATACAATTTAGAAATTAAACCCTTTTCAACTTTTGAATTACGAGCCAAAGAGATGCCGGTTACCTGATTGGTAAAGGGGAGTGTGTCATGGGATCTCCCGGAAACATCAGCAAGTTTATACACTGCAGGACGCTGTAAGGACAACCGGGAGAAGACAAATTGAAGCAACTTCACGGAAATCCCCGCAATACCGGGTCCGGTAAGGCTCCCTTACATATCTGCTATTACTGACTTTACACGGATACTCAATAGGTTATTTTGGCCACCATAACCCTAATATAAGGATGACACTGTGGATTACAAATACACCATCGCTAGCCATATTTTGATTATTACTACCTGGATATTCCTCCTATACATATTGGCTGTGGGATATATTTTGTAATTATGGATTTAGAATCTATATAATCTCCTGCAGTATCTTTTCAGTACCTTTTGGGAGATATGAGGCACCTTTTTTAACTTCATTGACTTTATCTACATTCTTTTATATAAGCTCCCTTACATATCTGCTATTACTGACTTTACACGGATACTCAATAGGATATTTTGGCCACCATAACCCTAATATAAGATGACACATATAAACACATTAACCTATATATAAGTGTATTTGAGCCCTTTGCAGTTAAGTAGATGAAAACTTGTAAAAAGATATTTATGCAATATTCATATTTAATAAAGGTTGTAACTATGTATTTA
The DNA here is from genome assembly GCF_027579735.1 of Bombina bombina. Lineage (NCBI taxonomy): Eukaryota > Metazoa > Chordata > Amphibia > Anura > Bombinatoridae > Bombina > Bombina bombina. The sequence continues at coordinate 1,219,511,250 of NC_069501.1, forward strand.
CTGTGAATATTTCACATTCCAATGTTCTGTACCTAGTAGAATATGTTCTAAGTATTCCTATTTATGTATATATCTGTACCTTGTTGTTATTGTTTAAAAACCATTTTATATATATATATATATATATATATATATATATATATATATATATATATATATATATAGAACATATTTCGTTATGTAAAGAACATCGGAATTTGAAATATTCATATTTTCATGTCAGGTTTGTGGTAATGAGAATATGTCATGGTATTTGCGCAAGAGAGTGGGTGTTTACAGCTGGATAAAAAACAGTTTATGTTAAACGCAAAATGCCGCTCCACTTGTAATCTAGCCCTTAATCATTCAACATTACCAGTAAATAGATTTGGGAGGGCACACTAGTCTAATCTGGTTACATATCCGTTCCTAGTTGGCTTCATCAGGTGTGATAAGGTAATAGAATAGTTTAACACCTAATGAACACAGAGCTAAAGGTAATATCTGCACACAAGGGAGGCTGCTGTCCCTTCAGCTAAACACAGCACTGTTATGAATAACTCATCATAACGGTCAGGCTCACACGCTAAAATATAGAAATCTACTTGGCCAGCTTATACCATTAATGTAAATAGTCAGAGCCCACAGCTTCAACACAATGTTTAAGTAAAACTTTACATTTCAATATATTTGACATGCAAAAATGAAACTTTCTACTTTTGTAATTTGGAAGACAAAACTTTATTTATAAAAAACATTATTTGTGCCTTTGTCAGATATTTCTCTTGTACATAAACTGTGCAGGTTGTTTTGTCTTCTTAGAGACTTTAGTCAGTTCGGACGGATTAACTTTAGGCTTCAGGGTGACAGTAGAGGTGCTGTCCATAAGTGCGTCTGCTCTTCATCAGAGTTTTATTCAAATCTTTCCTGGACAACAATATGGACCCTTATCAGAACAGAGTGGATCTGGGACGCGTCTGATCTATAGTCGCATTGTTGTCTTCTTGGGTTTGTATCGGGAAATGTTTGGATACCATTTGCAGAATGCTGAGAGCTTTGTTTTATTTTATAAGCAGACTTTGTTTTTGTTATCCTTTGTTTAACATATATAAGGCTTTATCTTGTCTGATAACGTCTTGTGTACAAGTATTAATGTTGTAGGCTAATTTTTCTTTGGTTTCCTCTAGATTTTCATCACAGAAGCCTTTATAAAAAGAGGATTTTTATAGGGTAGGGAGCGCAGAAGTATGTACAGTGTAGTAGGACTTTCAAACTGGCACTGTCAAATATGGGACGGATGTAGCAAAAGGCACCACATAGTTATTATTAATAATAAATCCAACCATTACATATCCCATATGTGTAACTACAGTTTTGGTAATTGATGCATTTTTGTTGGGCCGTTAAACCAATATTATATCATGGTATTGTACTATGTTATAATTTATAGTTTGTATAGCCACTTCCCTCAATCTTTTTTTTTTTGTTAGGGTTTCTATAAAGATAATGCTTTTCTGTGGCTCCTTATTTGGTTCTTATTGCAATAGTCATTAATGCCTTATTGTTGACACTGGGTTAAAGTGAGAGCTTGCTCACTTTAACCCAGTGAAAGTGAGAGCTTGCAGAGAGCAAACACAATATTGATAGAGGGTGTAGACAGTGAGACTGCAAGAGGGGAAAGAAGAGAGAGACTGTAATACCGATATCACAGAGAGTACTACCTATATCAAAGAGTACAAGGTAATCATACAGACCACAGAAGGACAGATGACAGTGAGACTGCAGGAGAAGGACAGATGACATTGAGACAGCAGGAGAAGGACAGATGACATTGAGACAGCATGAGAAGGCTAGGTGACAGTGAGACTGCAGGAGAAGGCTAGATAAGAGTGAGACTGCAGGAGGACAGATGACAGTGAGACTGCAGGAGAAGGCTAGGTGACAGTGAGACTGCAAGAGAAGGCTAGGTGACAGTGAGACTGCAGGGGAAGGCTAGATGACAATGAGATAGCAGGAGAAGGCTAGATGGCAATAAGGCTGTAGGAGATGGCTAGATGGCAATAAGGCTGCAGGAGATGGCTAGATGGCAATAAGGCTGTAGAAGATGGCAATAAGGCTGCAGGAGATGGCTAGATGGCAATAAGGCTGCAGGAGATGGCTAGATGACAATGAGACTGACTGCAGGAGATGGCTAGATGGCAATAAGGCTGCAGGAGATGGCTAGATGGCAGGAAGGCTGCAGGAGATGGCTAGATGGCAATAAGGCTGCAGGAGATGGCAATAAGGCTGTAGGAGATGGCTAGATGGCAATAAGGCTGTAGGAGATGGCTAGATGGCAATAAGGCTGCAGGAGATGGCTAGATGGCAATAAGGCTGCAGGAGATGGCTAGATGGCAATAAGGCTGTAGGAGATGGCTAGATGGCAATAAGGCTGCAGGAGATGGCTAGATGGCAATAAAACTGCAGGAGATGGCTAGATGGCAATAAGGCTGCAGGAGATGGCTAGATGGCAATAAGGCTGCAGGAGATGGCTAGATGGCAATAAAACTGCAGGAGATGGCTAGATGGCAATAAGGCTGCAGGAGATGGCTAGATGGCAATAAGGCTGCAGGAGATGGCTAGATGACAATGAGACTGACTGCAGGAGATGGCAATAAGGCTGCAGGAGATGGCTAGATGGCAATAAGGCTGTAGTATATGGCTAGATGGCAATAAGGCTGCAGGAGATGGCTAGATGGCAATAAGGCTGCAGGAGATGGCTAGATGACAATGAGACTGACTGCAGAAGGTGGCAATAAGACTGCAGGAGATGGCTAGATGGCAATAAGGCTGCAGGAGATGGCTAGATGGCTATAAGGCTGCAGGAGATGGCTAGATGGCAATAAGGCTATAGGAGATGGCTAGATGGCAATAAGGCTGCAGGAGATGGCTAGATGGCAAGAAGGCTGCAGGAGATGGCTAGATGGCAAGAAGGCTGCAGGAGATGGCTAGATGGCAATAAGGCTGCAGGAGATGGCTAGATGACAATGAGACTGACTGCAGGAGATGGCAATAAGGCTGCAGGAGATGGCTAGATGGCAATAAGGCTGCAGGAGATGGCTAGATGGCAATAATGCTGTAGAAGATGGCTAGATGGCAATAAGGCTGCAGGAGATGGCTAGATGGCAATAAGGCTGCAGGAGATGGCTATAAGGCTGCAGGAGAAAGCTAGATGACATTGAGACTGACTGCAGGAGGTGGCAATAAGACTGCAGGAGATGGCAATAAGGCTGCAGGAGATGGCTAGATGGCTATAAGGCTGCAGGAGATAGCTAGATGGCAATAAGGCTATAGGAGATGGCTAGATGGCAATAAGGCTGCAGGAGATGGCTAGATGGCAAAAAGGCTGCAGGAGATGGCTAGATGGCAATAAGGCTGCAGGAGATGGCTAGGTGAAAATGAGACTGACTGCAGGAGATGGCAATAAGGCTGCAGGAGATGGCTAGATGGCAATAAGGCTGCAGGAGATGGCTTGATGGCAATAAGGCTGCAGAGATGGCTAGATGGCAATAAGGCTGTAGGAGATGGCTAGATGGCAATAAGGCTGCAGGAGATGGCTAGATGACAATGAGACTGACTGCAGGAGATGGTAATAAGGCTGCAGGAGATGGCTAGATGGCAATAAGGCTGCAGGAGATAGCTAGATGGCAATAAGGCTGCAGGAGATGGCTAGATGACAATGAGACTGACTACAGGAGATGGCAATAAGGCTGCAGGAGATGGCTAGATGGCAATAAGGCTGCAGGAGATGGCTAGATGGCAATAAGGCTGCAGGTGATGGCAATAAGGCTGCAGGAGATGGCTAGATGGCAATAAGGCTGCAGGAGATGGCTAGATGACAATGAGACTGACTGCAGGAGATGGCAATAAGGCTGCAGGAGATGGCTAGATGGCAATACGGCTGCAGGACATGGCTAGATGGCAATAAGGCTGCAGGAGATGGCTAGATGGCAATAAGGCTGTAGGAGATGGCTAGATGGCAATAAGGCTGCAGGAGATGGCTAGATGGCAATAAGGCTGCAGGAGATGGCTAGATGACAATAAGGCTGCAGGAGATTGCTAGATGGCAATAAGGCTGCAGTAGATGGCTAGATGGCAATAAGGCTGCAGGAGATGGCTAGATGGCAGTAAGGCTGCAAGAGATGGCTAGATGACAATGAGACTGACTGCAGGAGATGGCAATAAGGCTGCAGGAGATGGCAATAAGGCTGCAGGAGATGGCTAGATGGCAATAAGGCTGCAGGAGATGGCTAGATGACAATAAGGTTGCAGGAGATGGCTAGATGGCAATAAGGCTGCAGGAGATGGCTAGATGGCAATAAGGCTGCAGGAGATGGCTAGATGGCAATAAGGCTGCAGGAGATGGCTAGATGACAATAAGGCTGCAGGAGATGGCTAGATGGCAATAAGGCTGCAGGAGATGGCTAGATGGCAATAAGGCTGCAGGAGATGGCTAGATGGCAATAAGGCTGCAAGAGATGGCTAGATGACAATGAGACTGACTGCAGGAGATGGCAATAAGGCTGCAGGAGATGGCTAGATGACAATAAGGCTGCAGGAGATGGCAATAAGGCTGCAGGAGATGGCTAGATGACAATAAGGCTGCAGGAGATGGCTAGATGGCAATAAGGCTGCAGGAGATGGCTAGATGGCAATAAGGCTGCAGGAGATGGCTAGATGACAATAAGGCTGCAGGAGATGGCTAGATGGCAATAAGGCTGCAGGAGATGGCTAGATGGCAATAAGGCTGCAGGAGATGGCTAGATGCAATAAGGCTGCAGGAGATGGCGATAAGGCTGCAGGAGATGGCTAGATGGCGATAAGGCTGCAGGAGATGGCTAGATGGCAATAAGGCTGCAGGAGATGGCTAGATGGCAATAAGGCTGCAGGAGATGGCTAGATGACAATAAGGCTGCAGGAGATGGCTAGATGGCAATAAGGCTGCAGGAGATGGCTAGATGGCAATAAGGCTGCAAGAGATGGCTAGATGACAATGAGACTGACTGCAGGAGATGGCAATAAGGCTGCAGGAGATGGCTAGATGACAATAAGGCTGCAGGAGATGGCAATAAGGCTGCAGGAGATGGCTAGATGACAATAAGGCTGCAGGAGATGGCTAGATGGCAATAAGGCTGCAGGAGATGGCTAGATGGCAATAAGGCTGCAGGAGATGGCTAGATGACAATAAGGCTGCAGGAGATGGCTAGATGGCAATAAGGCTGCAGGAGATGGCTAGATGGTAATAAGGCTGCAGGAGATGGCGATAAGGCTGCAGGAGATGGCTAGATGGCGATAAGGCTGCAGGGGATGGCTAGATGGCGATAAGGCTGCAGGAGATGGCTAGATGGCGATAAGGCTGCAGGGGATGGCTAGATGGCAATAAGGCTGCAGGAGATGGATAGTTGGCAATAAGGCTGCAGGAGACGGCTAGATGGCTATAAGGCTGCAGGAGATGGCTAGATGGCAATGAGGCTGCAGGAGATGGCTAGATGGCAATAAGGCTGCAGGAGATGGCTAGATGGCAATAAGGCTGCAGGAGATGGCTAGATGGCTATAAGGCTGCAGGAGAAAGCTAGATGACATTGAGACTGCATAAGAAGGCTAGGTGACAATAAGATCACAGAACGCTAGATGACAATTGGATAAAAATTAGACCACTGGAAAAAGGCTAGATGACAATAAGGCTGCAGGAGATAGCTAGATGGCAATAAGGCTGCAGGAGATGGCTAGATGGCAATAAGGCTGCAGGAGATGGCTAGATGGCAATAAGGCTGCAGGAGATGGCTAGATGACAATAAGGCTGCAGGAGATGGCTAGATGGCAATAAGGCTGCAGGAGATGGCTAGATGACAATAAGGCTGCAGGAGATGGCTAGATGGCAATAAGGCTGCAGGAGATGGCTAGATGGCAATAAGGCTGCAGGAGATGGCGATAAGGCTGCAGGAGATGGCTAGATGGCGATAAGGCTGCAGGAGATGGCTAGATGGCAATAAGGCTGCAGGAGATGGCTAGATGGCAATAAGGCTGCAGGAGATGGCTAGATGACAATAAGGCTGCAGGAGATGGCTAGATGGCAATAAGGCTGCAGGAGATGGCTAGATGGCAATAAGGCTGCAAGAGATGGCTAGATGACAATGAGACTGACTGCAGGAGATGGCAATAAGGCTGCAGGAGATGGCTAGATGACAATAAGGCTGCAGGAGATGGCAATAAGGCTGCAGGAGATGGCTAGATGACAATAAGGCTGCAGGAGATGGCTAGATGGCAATAAGGCTGCAGGAGATGGCTAGATGGCAATAAGGCTGCAGGAGATGGCTAGATGACAATAAGGCTGCAGGAGATGGCTAGATGGCAATAAGGCTGCAGGAGATGGCTAGATGGTAATAAGGCTGCAGGAGATGGCGATAAGGCTGCAGGAGATGGCTAGATGGCGATAAGGCTGCAGGGGATGGCTAGATGGCGATAAGGCTGCAGGAGATGGCTAGATGGCGATAAGGCTGCAGGGGATGGCTAGATGGCAATAAGGCTGCAGGAGATGGATAGTTGGCAATAAGGCTGCAGGAGACGGCTAGATGGCTATAAGGCTGCAGGAGATGGCTAGATGGCAATGAGGCTGCAGGAGATGGCTAGATGGCAATAAGGCTGCAGGAGATGGCTAGATGGCAATAAGGCTGCAGGAGATGGCTAGATGGCTATAAGGCTGCAGGAGAAAGCTAGATGACATTGAGACTGCATAAGAAGGCTAGGTGACAATAAGATCACAGAACGCTAGATGACAATTGGATAAAAATTAGACCACTGGAAAAAGGCTAGATGACAATAAGGCTGCAGGAGATAGCTAGATGGCAATAAGGCTGCAGGAGATGGCTAGATGGCAATAAGGCTGCAGGAGATGGCTAGATGGCAATAAGGCTGCAGGAGATGGCAATAAGGCTGCAGGAGATGGCTAGATGGCAATAAGGCTGCAGGAGATGGCTAGATGACAATAAGGCTGCAGGAGATGGCTAGATGACAATAAGGCTGCAGGAGATGGCTAGATGGCAATAAGGCTGTAGGAGATGGCTAGATGGCAATAAGGCTGCAGGAGATGGCTAAATGGCAATAAGGCTGTAGGAGATGGCTAGATGGCAATAAGGCTGTAGGAGATGGCTAGATGGCAATAAGGCTGCAGGAGATGGCTAGATGGCAATAAGGCTGCAGGAGATGACTAGATGGCAATAAAGCTGTATGAGATGGCTAGATGGCAATAAGGCTGCAGGAGATGGCTAGATGGCAATAAGGCTGCAGGAGATGGCTAGATGGCAATGAGGCTGCAGGAGATGGCTAGATGACAATGAGACTGCAGAAGTGTTGATTACAGTGATACTGCATAAGAAGGCTAGATAACAATGAGCTTGCAGGATAAGGCTAGATAACAATTAGATGACAATGAGGCTGCAGGAGAAGGCTAGATGACAATGAGACTGCAGGAGAAAGCTAGATGACATTGAAACTGCAGGAGAAGGCTAGATAACAATGAGCTTGCAGGAGAAAGCTAGATAACAATTAGATGAAATTGAGGTTGCAGGAGAAGGCTAGATGACTATAAGACCACAGAACGTTAGATGACAATTGGATAAAAATTAGACCACAGGAAAAGGCTAGATGACAATGAGACCAGAGGAGAAGGCTAGATGACAATGAGACAGCAGGAGAAGGTAGATAACAATTAGATTACAATTAGACTGCAACAATAGGCTAGATGACAATGAGACCACAGGAGAAGGCTAGATGACAATTAGATTATAATGACAATCTCATTGTCATCTAGCCTTCTCCAAGCAGACAATTAGATTGCAGTCAGTGGACTGATTCTGCAACATACGTAGATTCTTCCCCATAGACACTGGTCTTAGTTCTTGGGGCTGCAGCATATGTGGTTGGACCTTTGCCTTTTTTCCCTGCACTTGCTTTTAGTTTGTTAATGATCTTGCGCATTGGACTTGTGCTCCCTGAGCTCTTTCTATCTGCTTTGTGTGTAGTCAGTTTGGAATTTAGTTTGTTAATGATCTTGCGCATTGGACTTGCACTCTCTGGGCTCTTTCTATCTGCCTTGTGCATAGTCAGTTTGGAATTTAGTTTGTTAATGATCTTGCGCATTGGACTGGTACTCTCTGGGCTCTTTCTATCTGCCTTGTGCGTAGTCAGTTTGGAATTTAGTTTGTTAATGATCTTTCGCAATGGACTTTTAGTCTCTGAGCTTTTTCTATCTGCCTTGGGCGTAGTCAGTTTGGAATTTAGCGAGGAAGCAATATCACTTCTAATCTTATTTATCCACTGCTGTTTGTTTTCCACAGACCTGGAGATGGATTTTGTTTTAGGGAGGTTGGTACTGTTCTGATTGCTCCCATGAAGAGGCTTCTGATCTCTCAACTTAAAGTCTTTAACAGATCGTCTGTTTTTGGTGGCTAGGCCCTCCTTAGCACCTACATTTTTTGTTGCAGGCTCAGAGGATGGTACAAAAGGGCCAGTGGGCTCGGTGGTCTGAGTGGCAGATAAATCTGTAAAGGCCACACCTGTCAGGACAGTTGGTAACATAGTTACAGCTGCATAAAACAAGAAAGTACAGGCAACAGCTGACACCAACATATAAACAAAATTACATCAAAACATACTAATACAATACACAAAGTAATACTCACTGAAATACAGAAATATCACATACACACATGCATGCAATCACACACCCATGTATACACATACACACATGCATGCAATCACACACCCATGTATACACATACACACATGCATGCAATCACACACCCATGTATACACATACACACATGCATGCAATCACACACCCATGTATACACATACACACACATATGTACACAAACATATGTGTGTGTGTGTGTATTACATACTACATATACAGTATATACATACATATATATATATATATATATATATATATACAAATATACACATTCACACACAGATGGGGCTGACATATATAGAAGCTGCTTAAGGTCAAGTGGTGAATGTTTAGGCTTGTGGGAATGTTTAGGTTTTACAATAAAATTATATTTAATGAAGAGCCACATAAGGTACCTTCAATAACCCCCTTACCTGTTCTATCTATAAAAGCTAACTGTAACTCATAACTTATAGTCACACTGCTTATACTCAGTAGTGTCTGTCCCCTAATACTAACTACACCCCTTACCTTAATTACACCGACTTACCCTGTTACTCACCGTATCCCTTATTACAGCCCAATAAACTCATTTCCTGCTTTTACCCCATTACAGCGACGTAACACTTCTATCCTTCTTCCCCTACCCACTTCCCCTCACTATTTCATCTGTATTTTGCACTAACCACACCCTTTGTCCCGTGACCCTGAATAACACCCTCCCTTACCCTTAGTCCCAAGGTCTAATACTGTGCATCAAGGTGGAATGTGTTGGTGACTCATGTAAGGAATAGTAACCATGACTTTAAACATACCTGACTTTCCAATAGGTTCTATGTTAGAATATGCGACAGTGTCCTTTATCGGTTGGGTACACCAAACTCGCTACAGTAGAAAGAGAATGGGAGAACATATATGAATGATGTATTATTTCTCAAAGCCAAAATGTTATTACCCTCAATCTACCCAGACTTCATTCCCTTAGTGTTATTATCTCCTCCCAGAATCATGTCCTGTCATTATAAAGTCAGTAACAACACCTTGTTATCACTTTAAAGTCAGAAACAACTCATTGTAATGCTGCAAATAACTACATCTGGCCCATGAAAACAAAGATAGTATCAATGTCTGGGACATTAATATAAATAATATGATAACAACAGTACCTATCACTGTCAAGTCAGTAAAACATCTGCCAGTTATTATAAAGCCAGTAATAACATCTGGCTGTCTATAAAGTCAGTAAGAACATCAGGTAGTCACTATAAAGTCAATAACATCAGGCTGTCACTATAAACATCTCACTGTCATTATCTAGTCCGTAACAACATCAGGCTGTCACTATAGAGTCAGTAACAACATCAGGGTGTCACTATAAAGTCAGTAACAACATCTCACTGTCATTATAAAGTCAGTAAAACATCTGCCTGTTACTTTAAAGCCAGTAACAACATCAGGCTGTCTATAAAGTCAGTAACAACATCAGGCTGTCTATAAAATCAGTAACAACATCAGGCTGTCTATAAAATCAGTAACAACATCAGCTGTCTATAAAGTCAGTAACAACATCAGGCTGTCTATAAAGCCAGTAACAACATCAGCTGTCTATAAAATCAGTAACAACATCAGCTGTCTATAAAATCAGTAACAACATCAAGCTGCAGGGGCGTCACTAACGTTGATGCAAAGGTCGCCATTGCGACCGGGCCCAGCATGTCTCCCAAACAGGGGGGGGGCCAACAAGGCAGGTGTTTTTTTTTATTATTAATTTTTTTAACATTTTATGCAACAATAATAATTCTTTTGTTAGGTCTAGTCTGGACGGCGGCCGGCGGGTGCTGTCTGCTACGGCCAGCACAGAACTTTCCATTTTGGCGCGCACTGAATCTAATCTGACTCTAGTTCTCCCTCCTGACTGACTGGCTCAGGCTGCACTGCACGCACGTGTATCTCAACAATTGTCTTGTGACTGCACGTGCGGTGCAGCAGTCAGTAGCAGGAGTCTATCGACGGACCGAGTCTGGAGTGTGGGAATGTCTGGGAGTGGGACCTGTGATGACTGTCCTGGGTCCAGTGGCAGTCCCTCCCTGGCTACTGCCCGGCAGGCTGTCACAGCCAGTGACACTGACTACTGAGAATCCGACTCCCGAGGTAAGCACTGCCTTGAATCAGACTGAGGGAGGGGGGGCCGCGGCGCGGGGGCACGGTGAACATTGAGCTCCAGGCTCAGAGTCATACTGAGGGGAGGCCGCGGGGGGGGGGGGGGGGGGCACGGCCACGGACCGGTCACTCACCCACTGTGAGCTGAGAGCAAATAATTTTGTATAGACATGATAGCTTTAGTATTAGATGCTTATATTGATGTATACAGGGTAATATATTACGCACTTTGTGTAGTGATGGGTTTTTGGATAGCATTAGTACCTTTTATTTAGAGCCCTTCTTAGGAACATTACATAATATACTTTTTTTTTTAATTTTTATAGATACAACTACAGTAGCCCAAATATGTTGTATATCTGTATATAACATAAGAGTTAGTTGGGTGGCTTGTTAAGTTATAGTCAGAGCTGTTTATGTCCATGCAGTTATATGATTCTGGATCTGGACTGGAAATGTGCAGGACAATATTTTTATGTAGAACTGTATATGCTTAGAGCTATGTGTTGCATGGTGGATGCAGACAAATTCATATATGCAGGTGTGCAGATTGTATGTTACTTGCAGAGCTGTAAGCTATATGTCTGTACTGCAGAGTGTTTGTGTTGTGAAGCAGTGTGTTGTAGTCAGCCTTGTGTGTTTGCAGAACAATGTTTCTGTTGAATGCATTAATGTGCGCTGATTGAATACAGCACTACATGTGCTCAAAGCAAAGTTTAGTAGTTACAGGGTGTTTGGACAAAGTGGTGTATCACATCACCTAAGTTTGGATGTCACAGAAAAGTAAGGCTGAAAATTAAACTCCATTTGGTTATATATGCAGTATCCATTGCAAAGTATGTACACACAGACACATTTTAAATAAAAACATTTAAAACTGGTTTTTTTTGGAGGGGGTGGGGGTTCAGTGAGAATCCCACACATATTAACCCTTTAAGGACACAGCTTTCAGTTTGCTCAATTGTTTTATGATGGAAAAATTCCGTCATATGTCCTTAAGAGGTTAAATATTGTTTTTTGTTTTCCAGCAGATTCATCACATTTAAACTGTACAATACATTAATATATCATGACATGTGAGAACTGTACAACAAAATATCTGGGGGGGGGGGGGTTGTATTTTTTCATTAGAATTGTAATAACCAAGTTGTTAACAAGTGTGTGTGATTTTTCAAACACACAAAAGAAGGGGTTATCATCAAATAAATAAGAACCCTTTGATATGCACATATGGACTCCCATGATCCTCTGCTCAAATAACTGCATATTTATTCATGCTAAGTAATGACTATTACCTCAGTGATCAACTGGAAATTAAAACTTATAGGGGCCTATTATATGTGCCTAAAGACCCCCTAATTAAAAAAATATATATTAGGTAACACACGCATGAGCCAATGACATGTGGCATATATGTGCAGCCACCAATCAGCAGCTAGTTCCCAGTAGTGCATTGCTGTTCCTAAGCCTATCTAGGTATGCTTCTAACAAAAGATAACAAGAGAATGAAGCAAATTAGATACATATGTAAATTGGAAAGTTGTTTAAAGTGACATGCTCTATCAGAGTCATAGAAGTTAAATGTTTACTTTACTGTCCCTTTAAGGGAGCTGAGTTTGAGGGGCTTGAATACTCACCGACAGATTAGACTGTGTCACTGACTCACTATATACAGTACTGGTGGGTTAAACAGTGTCACTATATACAGTAATAGGGGGTCAGACCATCTCACAGACTGTGGGCACAGGGTACCTCCTTTTGCAGACATGTAATCTGATTCACATTTGTTTTCTGTGTTAAATATAATTTTTTTAAAAATGATATGTATCAAATTCACTTTTTTTTTTTGGGGGGGGGGGCCCTTCTTAGATTCTTGCACCTGGGCCCTGTGGTTTCTAGTTACGCCTCTGTCAGGCTGTCTATAAAGCCAGTAACAACATCAGGCTGTCTATAAAGCCAGTAACAACATCAGGCTGTCTATAAAGCCAGTAACAACATCAGGCTGTCTATAAAGCCAGTAACAACATCAGGCTGTCTATAAAGCCAGTAACAACATCAGGCTGCCTATAAAGCCAGTAACAACAACAGGCTGTCTATAAAGCCAGTAACAACATCAGGCTGTCTATAAAGCCAGTAACAACATCAGGCTGTCTATAAAGCCAGTAACAACATCAGGCTGTCTATAAAGTCAGTAACAACATCAGGCTGTCTATAAAGTCAGTAACAACATAAGGTAGTCTCTATAAAGTCAGTAACAACATCAGGCTGTCTATAAAGTCAGTAACAACATCAGGCTGTCTATAAAGTCAGTAACAACATCAGGCTGTCACTATAAAGTCAGTAACAACATCAGGCTGTCTATAAAGCCAGTAACAACATCAGGCTGTCTATAAAGTCAGTAACAACATCAGGCTGTCACTATAAAATCAGTAACTACATCTCACTGTCATTATAAAGTAAGTAAAACATCTGCCTGTTACCTTTAAAGCCAGCAATAACATCAAGCTGTCACTATAAAGTCAGTAACAACATCTGTCTGTCATCATAAAGTCAGTAACAACATCTGGCTGTCATCATAAAGTCAGTAACATCGGGTCCCATCATTATAAAGATACACTAATTCAAAATGACAAAAAGTGTAGCATTATCATGAACTTTTATATTAAAATGTAACTTTTTTTTACATATAGATAAAAAGCATAATAAATAGTATTTAGTAAGACATTCATTCATACAGACATTCACCCCATAGATTAAGAACACATTGTGACAGTTTGTATTTCTATAAGGGCATTACTAGTGCAGTAAAATTAACAGATATGCTGTGAGAATTGTATTTGCTTCTAATGGGCTAGATTAGAAGTGGAGCACAAAATATCGCTTTCGCACTTCAATTAGTAACACCAGCGTTACATGTTAGGTGCAATGTGATTGCAAACTCGCATTGCACCTAACGCTGTCCCCACTTGCCATGTCTTTATATGATATCACACACACACATGCTCTTAGTTCTCAATATCTATCCAGCAAATCTAGCCAATCCCCTGCATGGTACCTTGAGATAATACTTGTGAGTAGAGCAGCGAAACTTGGCAAAATGACAAAAGGATGGAAATGGTGTGGTACGGTGGAGTTCTGCACACACAGGACCTGTAATACCAGACAGACAGGTTATAAGTACATTACTGTGATGTCTAAGGGTCACACATCAGTTGTTTTAGTGTAGCTTATTCATTATATTTTGTTATGACCTATATTTGTGTCATTAAGTAATAGTTGCTACTTATGTTTGGCTCTAAAGACCAGCTGCTAAGCACAATCAGACCCCTGCTGTGGTCACTTTGATACCTATAGTATATTAATAACAATATTATTTTGCACTACAAAGGGAAACTGGACTAAAAAATTAAAATTATACAAGGAATTTTTCATGGTTAAAAAAGATGACAATGAACAAACAAATACAATCTGCAGTGTAAAAATCTAACCATCAAATATATTCACAAAGAGTGGAAAAAAAGTGAAAATAAGAGAAATATTCCTGATTGCTATTTTAATAGGCTTAGGAAAAAAACTATTCGTAATATTCTCAACCTTGGCCTACGATAGAAAGATAGACAATTTAAGTGAATGTAAATTTTGATGTTAAAGTGCCCAGTTTTAAAAAAAATGATTAAAGACAGGGGCACTTTAAAGCGACACTAAACCCAATTTTTTTCTTTTTTATGATTCAGATAGAGCATGCAATTTTAACTTTCTGATTTACTCATATTATAAATTTTTCTTCGTTCTCTTGCTATCTTTATTTAAAAAGCAGGAATGTGATGCATAGGAGCCGGCCCATTTTTGGTTGAGAACCTGGGTTATGCTTGCTTATTGGTGGGTAAATGTAAGCTTCCAATAAGCAAGCGCTATCCATAGTGCTGAACCTAAAATGGGCTGGCTGCTAAGATTTACATTCCTGCTTTTAAAATAAAGTTAGCAAGCAATTGATAATAGGAGTAAATTAGAAAGTTGCTTAAAATATCATGCTGTATCTGAATGCTGAAAGACAAAATTTGGGTTCAGTGTCCCTTTAATTCCACAAAATTTAAAAATATTTTTTTTTAGATGGATCCCTCCTTGACCCATCTCAAACAGCTCTCTTCCCTCCCCCACCCCCCAAAGGTCACCCCCATCTTAAGTACTGGCAGAAAGTATGCCAGTATAAAAAAAAGGTTTAATTGTTTTTTTTTTATATATATATATTTTCTGCAGGGTAGTATCCTCCCTTACCTTCCAACCCCCCAAACAGCTCTTTAACCCGCCCCCTCTACCTATTTTGCTGCCATCTTAAGTACTGGCAGCTGTCTGCCAGTACCCAGTTTTCTGCAAATTAGGCAAAGAAAAAAAAAAAATATATCAATTCTTTCAGTAGTGTAGCTGCCCCCGTCTATCCTACCCCCCACCCCCTCCCAGATCCCTTTCCCTCAACAGATGCCACATAGGATCCCCCTCATTGCCCCACCTCCTTCCCCCTCACTGCCTCACTTTTTTGTTTTGCATCGCCTGTAGCATGGTGTAGCGGTCCCACCCGCTTCCGCCCCCTCCAGCTATGGGTCGCCCACCCGCCTCCCTCCTTACCCTTACACCTACCAACGATCTGCACCACTGCTGTCCGATGCAAAGAGGGCCATAGATTGCCCCTCTCAGCATTGGTAACTCTGCAACTCTATTTCTGCAGTGCCCCACACATGGAGCATGCAGAAATAGCGCAATCTTGCTATTTTTAGCTCCACTTGTAATCTAGACCTAAATTGTTTTAATTTAAAGGGACAATCTAGTCAAAATTAATCTTTCATGATTCAGATAGGGCATGCAGTTTTAAACAACTTTCCAATTTACTTTAATCATCAAATTTGCTTTGTTCTCTTGGTATTCTTTGTTGAAAGCTAAACCTAGGTAGGCTTATATGGTAATTTCTAAGCCCTTGAAGGCCGCCTCTTATCTCAGGGAATTTTGACAGTTTTTCACAGCATTTTATAACAGATGTAAGAGCAACAGGTAATATTTAAAGATTTAGAACAAGTTGGTACAGCACATTGTATTAAGGTTAAAAAGATCTGTAATTAAAGGTACTAGTTGGTTAGCACAATGTTTCAATGCAGCATGAGAAATATTGTCAGGCCTGTTGCTTTCTTAGGCTTCTGTATTTTAAAAATATCGTTTACTTGACTCTCTTTAGATTTTAAATGAGAAATAATTACAGAAGGCCTCTTCTTGTTAAATCTAGAGTAGTAGTTGTTAGGAAATAAAGCATTCATTATACTAGCTGAAGATTTTGGTTTATAGTTTGGTTTATGTAATAGACCGGAGACCTTACCAGACCAAAGTACTATAATTTGCAGCAAAAAGATGTTTAAGTTTACCTTTAAATTGTTTTTTAGTAGCCTTAAAGGGACACTGAACTCAAATTTTTTCTTTCATGATTTAGATAGAGCATGCAATTTTAAGCAACTTTCTAATTTACTCCTGTTATCAATTTTTCTTCATTCTCTTGCTATCTTTATTTGAAAAAGAAGGCATCTAAGCTTTTTTCTTGGTTCAGCACTCTGGACGGCAGTTTTTATTGGGGGATGAATTTATCCACCAATCAGCAAGGACAACCCAGGTTGTTCACCAAAAATGGGCCGGCATCTAAACTTACATTCTTGCATTTATAATAAAGATACCAAGAGAATAAAGAAAATTTAATAATAGGAGTAAATTAGAAAGTTGCTTAAAATTTCATGCTCTATCTGAATCATGAAAGAAAAAAATTGGGTACAGTGTCCCTTTAAAGGAACAGTGTACACCAATTTACATATAACTGCATGTAATAGACACTACTGAAAAGAAGAATATGCAGAGATACTGATGTAAAATTCCAGTATAAAACCTTTTAAAAACTTACTTATAAGCATACAGTTTAGCACTGTAGATGAGGTTAGGCTGGGACACTCAGTGAAATGGGCTGGTAAAGCAGAAAGTGTAGACACTCCCCACCTCCCCCTTATCTGCATATGAAAAGACAGATTACACAAATAATAGAAGCTGGAATCTGTAAACCTGGGTCTACATCTGATACTTTGGGGCTTGGTTAGGAGTCTGGAAATCAGCACAATGTTGTAAAAATAAAGCAAAACTATACACTGTTACAAAACACCCCCAGACACGCTATATAAATGGATCATCTACAAAACATTTATAAAAAGAAAAATCTAGTGCATAATGTCCCTTTAACTGCTTTTTTTTGAACAAAGGTCCTAAACATGAATGTCCGACACAATGAGGATATTGGGAGCCTTGTGAATACTTATTAGAATTAATATTACATACAGATAACACTCACAGTGAGTGACATCACACAGTCATTCTTAAATGGATGTTCCAGATGAAAAGAAATGCACTTAAGCAAGAAGGAGCAGCGGCAGGTCAAAGCATTTCAGTTACCAATAGAAGCATCTTGTAGTAGATACGTATTAGCACAATTGTTTATACCAAACGATATCACTATGTTAGAGCTATTACTATGGATGTGGACAATATCTAAATATGCTCCGTGCACCAGCATATTAAACGGTGCTCCTGCTTAGACAGCTGGTACTTCAGGTTTTCAGGGGACAAATGTACAATGTTCTGTTCTGTATCACTATGATCTCTAGTAGAAGTTAGAACAAAGGCTGTAAATGAGACCTCATCCCCCTCTGCCCCTAACACTCACCAGCAGGTACAGAGCCATGGTTCTCTAACTCGTCCAGATGTTTGATTTCAGGGTCCATACACCCAAAGCTCTGGCGTAGGTGGCAGCTGGACTCCACTTTCCAGGCAGGCAACCGAGTCTGAAAGAACTCTCTGTATTCCTCATAATTTAGAGGTGTTCCATGATTTTGTGGGGGAACATTGCTGACCTCCCCATCCACTAAAGTTGCAAAGACTGAAGGAAAAAAAAAAAGCTCTCATTAGATTATATATACCAGACCCCTCTGTACAGACTGACACTCATAGGGAGAAGGGACAAAACTGTTATCCTGACAGTAAGTTGCCTGATCAGTCCTATAGACAATAGATGTCCTCATATCCTTCACCCTACAGTGACTGGTGATTGTCAGCTGGCAGCTTTATAATGGGGGCACCTGGCACAACTTTAGTTATTAAGTAAAATAGATATTGACTTTATTTATAAATACTGCTATTTGTTTCATTCAATTATCTTTGAAAAATATCAATCTGAGAAAACCTCACCAGCTTCTTAATAGCTTTGCAGCACTACTGAGAAAATAGAGCCAAACATTTGCAAAAACAAACAACTCATTTATTATGTATAGCTTTGGGGTTAAATGGGGTGCAGCATAAGAGGGTGGGAGACAGTGGGGAGGTGGGTAAGATGCAGGTGAGGGGGTAGAGAGGTGATGGGTGAGAGAAAGAGGAGTAAAGCCAGAAACAGGAAGTAGAAGAGGTGAAAATGGAAAAGATTGTGCTAAGGAGTGAAGGGAAAAGAGAGTGAGGGGAATGAGAGTGAGGGAAGTGAGTAAAATAAGACAGGGATGGGGAGGAGAGGTGGAGAGTAAAAGGAGAGACAGAGGTGGCTGGGTGGATGAGAGAAAGGGGAGTCAGTAAGAGGGGGGACAAGAGTTGGTGCAGTGAGAAGGAGGATAATTTAGTAAAGGGAGACACAGAAGGGTAAAGGGATGACAGGTGTGTGAGTAAAAGGAGAGGGTACGTTTCTTACCTAGCAAGAGACACACATAAGTCTGCTCTCTCTTCATCTTCAGCAACAAAATCAGCTCAGATACAGCTACACATCAGAATTATCCTACTACAATTATGACATCACAATCACCATCCTAGCCACTCCCCACATCTATGACATCACTGCCATTATCCTGGCAACTCCTCTCACACACTGTTACTAACAGAACACATTACACATAAAGTAATACATAAACACACAGTGGTCTGGGTTGTAATCTAATCCAACAGCCCCCTATGCTTTTCAAATGATTTATCTGAGATCTTTAGATATTTAGCTCATTCCAATTAATTTGTAAACCCCATGATAACACAGTTACTAATGCTTTTCTAAAACAATCAGCCCATTTAAACACCCTTATACCTTCTTGTTGGATTTTCTTCCTAGTCAGGATGCAGTAATTTATGGATTCCCTTGCTGGCCAGGATGCAGTCATTTTTGGATTCCCTTGCTGGCCAGGATGCACTAATTGTACCTCAGCCGTATTAGCCCCCGAATCAAAATTTTAAAACAAACTTCAATAAGTTGATTAGATCTTTGTTAGATCAGATTTGATCAATTTTGTTTTCTTTAGATCTAGCAACCAAGGATCGGTATGAACAATTATTTGGGGGGGGGGCTAACCCATCATCAGCCCCCCTTAACAAAAAATTGGACAAAAATGTATTTAATTTGATAGATATTTGTTAGATCAGGTATGATAAGCTATTTGTTTTGTTAGATCTAGCATAATTACAGAGATATTAGGTATTCAATTAGGGGGGCTGGCCCCCCAAATCAAAATCTTAGACAAAAAATAATTCAGGCTAATTGATATTTGTTAGATCAGGTTTGATCAGTCAGGTATTTTGTTAATATAACAATATATAATTACAGAGATATTTGGTATTAAATTGGGGCGGTGCAAAAAAAAAAAAAAAAAAACAACTTGCAAAAGGTGATATTGATAATCATATCATGGGAGCTTCCACATATTCAGTATGCGGTGTTGGTCACATAATAAAAATTGGACCAAAAGTGATATAATTTAATAGATATTTGTCAGATCAGGTATGATCAGTCCAGTGCTTTGTTAGACCCAATATAATTACAGAGATAATAGGCATTACATTGGGGGACTAGCCCTCCACTTAAAATATTCAGGCAAAAAATCTTTAAAGGGACACTGACCCCAAATTTTTTCTTTCATGATTCAGATAGAGCATGCAATTTTAAGCAACTTTCTAATTTACTCCTATTATCAATTTTTATTCGTTCTCTTGCTATCTTTATTTGAAAAAGAAGGCATCTAAGCTTTTTCTTTGGGATCAGAACTCTAGACAGCACTTTTTTTTTGTGGATGAATTTATCCACCAATCAGCAAGGACAACCCAGGTTGTTCACCAAAAATGGGCCGGCATCTAAACTTACATTCTTGCATTTCAAATAAAGATACCAAGAGAATGAAGAAAATTTGATAATAGGAGTAAATTAGAAAGTTGCTTAAAATGTCATGCTCTGTCTGAATCCCTTTAAGGGATAACCCCCATAATTACATATTTTTTTCACATAGGTGGTGAGAGTCCATGAGCTTGTTAATGATGGGATAAACATTCCTACCAGGAGGAGGCAAAGTTTCCCAAACCTCAAATGCCTATAAATACACCTCCCACCTCACTCATACCTCAGTTTTACAAACTTTGCCTCCTTAGAAGGTGGTGAAGCATGATGTGTTTGATTTCTTCTGTGATAGGCGTTTCTAAGCATATTGAAGCCCAGTTCCTCTCTAAGTACAGTGTCTGAGGGATGTGAAGGGGGTATTGCCTGATGATACCATATTTTCACCTATGGGAAAATCTATTCATAAGGCTCTCTGGTACCACTGGAGGGTAAAATACTATGTAATAAGAGTTATTAGTATGTCTGGTTGGTAAATAAACCTAGGGTATTGTTGTGATCCCAGGTTCTCCAACTGGTGTATTAATACATTTATAAGTAGTAATACAAGGACAATCACAAATTTTGGATACACATCAAGTATAATAATAAAATAAGATGTTAATACTCAACAGACTAAAGTGGTTATGGTATATTGTGATATACCATGTACTTAATATTAAGATCATTCACATGATGTATGGAATATAATAAAGGTTATCAGGAACTTAGTAACTTTATCTGATATTATTTAAGTTATATCACTATTGAGTAAGGTTTTTACACTAAGTAACTGATATTCTGCAGATAGAACCAATCCACATATATTAATATAAGTCTGTATATTATATCATCAGTATTGTGTATTGTGGTATACCCTGTACTTAATAATGAGATCATTCACATAATGTGTAGAATATAGTCTAATTGGTAGAAACTTAGTAACTTTATCACAAATTGTTAAGGTTGTTTCACCACTAAGTAAAGTTTTGCCACTAAGTTAGTAAAATTCTAAAACTAGAGCTGCGTCACACATACTGATAAGAGTCGGTATATTATACCACCAATATTGAGGGATAGCAGTTGGTTAAATCTTTTGACCGTATTAAATCAGTACCGGTTATACTTGTATAAATTTGTTATTCCCCCATTTTTTATAGCTTTAATGATATAACGGTTCCCTGAACTAATGTCAGCTATATTAGCCCAAGTATTACGAAATAAGAGGATTGTATCAATTACTCCAGCTAAATATCTTAGCTACATAGTATTTTACCCTCCAGTGGTACCCGTATCACTGCAACCTTTGTCACGAATTTAAGTTACTACAGTTCCTGTAATTTTAAATGTATTGTCCTACCATTCTTTTTAAAGTCCCAATAAAAGTTATATTTTAATTTCCTAGTTTATCCACCACTCAATACTCAGTCGACACCATTAATAAAGGGAATCTGAGTGCTACCTATATGTACTGTTTTTAGAGGTAATACCTCTTTTTTGGTTTCAAGTCAGAGAGTGTACATAGCACCATATAATTATATTATTTAGTTATCCGCTGAGAGGGAAATATTTAATTCCCTCCTAGTTGTGGCTATTAATAATTATATTCCCTTTTTTACTTTTCAGTAGTGCCTTTGGGCCCACCTTTCCGTTGCTATATGTGGATGAATGTCTTTTTTTTTTTTGCTTTAAGATACTCTCAGCTATGGAAGGCACTTTTTTAACAGTTATAAATGTGTGTGTATATATATATATATATATATATATATATATATATAGTGCTCTGACAAAATGCAGACGGACATTTGGCAGACAGACGGAGATTTGGCCGATGGACAGAATGCTGAAGCATGTTCCGATTTCAGCCAAGGGCAGATACGCTCCAGAGTGCTCTGTTCTAATCAGAGCCTCGGGCCCAGCAACTGCCTCTGGGAACCTTACCATGGGTCACAGCCTGCACGTCTTGTAATTCTCTGTCTGGGAAATTATCTATCTATCGAATCTATCTATTTATCTATCTATCAAATCTATCGAGTCTATCAAATGTATCTATTGCATCTATTTATCTATCTATCTAATCTATGTATCTATCTATCAAATATATCTATCTATCTATCTATCTATTTCGTGGCCGGACTGTTATCTGACAAAATGTCTGTCGGCCAAATGTCCGTCTGCCAAATGTCCGTCGGCTAAAAGTCCGGCCACGTATATATATATATATTTGCCATGAGACCGATTGTTTATTTCTCCTTAAGCATCATAAATGCAGCATGAGTTTGTGAAACTTTGCTTAACAGTATTTGGGGACTAGTTAAACGATGTTTATAACAATTTATAAAACAAAAAGGTCAGATATAAAAATAAAAACTGATTGACCACATCTAATTAACAAATATAACTATATATTTGTTGTACTATTTTTGTTATGGGGGAACTGACGCCCTATAATTAATATACAAAAGTTCCCAAGATATACTGTAATAACACCTTTTGCATTTTAGATCTTATGTAACAAACATCTGATTTAACCTAATCTATCAAAGGTCACTTGGCATAAATTATTGTTTTGTCTGAAATTTTGATTTGGGGAGCTTATTTGTCTTAGATGGGTTGGCACCTCATAATCAATACATAGAGGCTCTTACAATATGATCAATGCCAGTTTTAGGTGTAATAAACACTTAATATAAACAGATCTAAATAATATCTATTACCCTATTTATCGTCTGAAATCTTTAAGTGGGGGCTAACCTCCTAATTTAATACCTATTTCTCTTGTAAGATGTATCGAGTCCACGGATTCATCCTTACTTGTGGGATATTCTCCTCCCCTACAGGAAGTGGCAGAGAGAGCACCAACAGCAGAGCTGTCTATATAGCTCCCCCCTTAGCTCCACCCCCAAGTCATTCTCTCTGCCTGCTTAACTGCTAGGAAGGGCAAGAGGAGTGTGGTGACAAAAATGTTAGTTTTTTATTTTCTCAAGCAAAAGTTTGTTATTTTAAATGGTACCGGTGTGTACTATTTACTCTCTGGCAGAAAAGGGATGAAGATTTCTGCAAGGAGGATGATGATCTTAGCCCTTTGTAACTAAGATCCACTGCTGTTCTCACAGGGGCTGAAGAGTACAGGAAAACTTCAGTTGGGGGAACGGTGCATATGAGGTATGTTCAGTCTATATTTTTCTAGACAGACTGTGTTAATTCTAGAAAAGGCTGGCATTATTCCCATGA
The DNA here is from genome assembly GCF_027579735.1 of Bombina bombina. NCBI lineage: Eukaryota > Metazoa > Chordata > Amphibia > Anura > Bombinatoridae > Bombina > Bombina bombina. The sequence continues at coordinate 1,219,534,523 of NC_069501.1, forward strand.
GGGAAGGGTAAGCTGTATTCAGACTCTTTGATAGGAATTTCAGCTTGCTGGAAGGGCTCATTAGTTACTGGTGACACTGTTAAAAATAAAAAACGTTTTTGTTTATTCAGTGAATGATGCAATTATAACGTTTTTTGAAGGGACTAAAGGGGTCATTGTGGCTTGTTTTGTTTTTTTTTAACCCATATGGTTAATTTAGAGACACTCTGGTGTTTGTTTGATAGGCCTCAAAACATTGAGTGAGGTGGGAGGGGCCTATTTTCGCGCCTCAGTTGCGCAGTTTCTTTTCCTCAGAGACATCTAACTGCTTCTCCTGAGGTTCCTGCTGTGTTTGAGGGCTGTAAAAGAAGTTTTTTTCCCCACAAATCGTTCTGAAGGGCAGGTAGGAGCAGCCAATAGAATGCGAGCTCAATCTGATTGGCTGATTGGATCAGCCAATCGGATTGAACTTGATTCTGATTGGCTGATTCCATCAGCCAATCAGAATATTCCTACCTTAATTCCGATTGGCTGATAGGATTCTATCAGCCAATCGGAATTCGAGGGACGCCATCTTGGATGACGTCATTTAAAGGAACCGTCATTCGGCGAGTAGGCGTCGGTTGAAGAGGTTGGATCCGCGTCGGTTGGAAAGAAGATGGCTCCGCTCCGCTCCAGAAGAAAGAAGATTGAAGATGCGGCTTGATAGAAGACTTCATCCCGATGATGGACTTCCGACTTCAGCCCGATGATGGATTTCTTCAGCCGCCGCTTGGATCCAGACTTCAGCCCGAGGATGGACGTCACTCTTCAGCCCCCCGCTTGGGCTTGGATCAACACTTCCGAGGCTTGGATCAAGACTTCCGAGGACGGATCGGTGAACCTGGTATGGTGAAGATAAGGTAGGAAGATCTTCAGGAGCTTAGTGTTAGGTTTATTTAAGGGGGTTTGGGTTAGATTAGGGGTATGTGGGTGGTGGGTTGTAATGTTGGGGTTGGGTATTGTATGGTTTTTTTTACAGGCAAAAGAGCTGAATTCTTTGGGGCATGCCCCACAAAAGGTCTCTTTTTAAGGGCTGGCAAGGTAAAAGAGCTTTGAACTTTTGTAATTTAGAATAGGGTAGGGCATTTTTTTATTTTGGGGGTCTTTGTTATTTTATTAGGGGGCTTAGAGTAGGTGTAATTAGTTTAAAATTGTTGTAATTTTTTTCTAATGTTTGTAAATATTTTTTTATTTTTTGTAACTTAGTTCTTTTTTATTTTTTGTACTTTAGTTAGTTTATTTAATTGTATTTATTTGTAGGAATTGTAATTTATTTATTGATAGTGTAGTGTTAGGTTTAATTGTAACTTACTTTAGGATTTACTTTAGGATTTATTTTACAGGTAATTTTGTAATTATTTTAACTAGGTAACTATTAAATAGTTCTTAACTATTTAATAGCTATTGTACCTGGTTAAAATAATTACAAAGTTACCTGTAAAATAAATATTAATCCTAAAATAGCTACAATATAATTATAATTTATATTGTAGCTATATTAGGATTTATTTTACAGGTAAGTATTTAGCTTTAAATAGGAATAATTTATTTAATAAGAGTTAATTTATTTCGTTAGAATAAAATTATATTTAACTTAGGGGGGTGTTAGGGTTAGAATTAGCTTTAGGGGTTAAAAAATTTATTAGAATAGCGGTGAGCTCCGGTCGGCAGATTAGGGGTTAATGTTTGAAGTTAGGTGTCGGCGATGTTAGGGAGGGCAGATTAGGGGTTAATACTATTTATTATAGGGTTATTGAGGCGGGAGTGAGGCGGATTAGGGGTTAATAACTTTATTATAGTAGCGTTGCGGTCCGCTCAGCAGATTAGGGGTTAATATATATATATATTTGCCATGAGACCGATTGTTTATTTCTCCTTAAGCATCATAAATGCAGCATGAGTTTGTGAAACTTTGCTTAACAGTATTTGGGGACTAGTTAAACGATGTTTATAACAATTTATAAAACAAAAAGGTCAGATATAAAAATAAAAACTGATTGACCACATCTAATTAACAAATATAACTATATATTTGTTGTACTATTTTTGTTATGGGGGAACTGACGCCCTATAATTAATATACAAAAGTTCCCAAGATATACTGTAATAACACCTTTTGCATTTTAGATCTTATGTAACAAACATCTGATTTAACCTAATCTATCAAAGGTCACTTGGCATAAATTATTGTTTTGTCTGAAATTTTGATTTGGGGAGCTTATTTGTCTTAGATGGGTTGGCACCTCATAATCAATACATAGAGGCTCTTACAATATGATCAATGCCAGTTTTAGGTGTAATAAACACTTAATATAAACAGATCTAAATAATATCTATTACCCTATTTATCGTCTGAAATCTTTAAGTGGGGGCTAACCTCCTAATTTAATACCTATTTCTCTTGTAAGATGTATCGAGTCCACGGATTCATCCTTACTTGTGGGATATTCTCCTCCCCTACAGGAAGTGGCAGAGAGAGCACCAACAGCAGAGCTGTCTATATAGCTCCCCCCTTAGCTCCACCCCCAAGTCATTCTCTCTGCCTGCTTAACTGCTAGGAAGGGCAAGAGGAGTGTGGTGACAAAAATGTTAGTTTTTTATTTTCTCAAGCAAAAGTTTGTTATTTTAAATGGTACCGGTGTGTACTATTTACTCTCTGGCAGAAAAGGGATGAAGATTTCTGCAAGGAGGATGATGATCTTAGCCCTTTGTAACTAAGATCCACTGCTGTTCTCACAGGGGCTGAAGAGTACAGGAAAACTTCAGTTGGGGGAACGGTGCATATGAGGTATGTTCAGTCTATATTTTTCTAGACAGACTGTGTTAATTCTAGAAAAGGCTGGCATTATTCCCATGAGGGAAGGGTAAGCTGTATTCAGACTCTTTGATAGGAATTTCAGCTTGCTGGAAGGGCTCATTAGTTACTGGTGACACTGTTAAAAATAAAAAACGTTTTTGTTTATTCAGTGAATGATGCAATTATAACGTTTTTTGAAGGGACTAAAGGGGTCATTGTGGCTTGTTTTGGTTTTTTTTAACCCATATGGTTAATTTAGAGACACTCTGGTGTTTGTTTGATAGGCCTCAAAACATTGAGTGAGGTGGGAGGGGCCTATTTTCGCGCCTCAGTTGCGCAGTTTCTTTTCCTCAGAGACATCTAACTGCTCTCCTGAGGTTCCTGCTGTGTTTGAGGGCTGTAAAAGAAGTTTTTTTCCCCACAAATCATTCTGAAGGGCAGGTAGGAGCAGCCAATAGAATGCGAGCTCAATCTGATTGGCTGATTGGATCAGCCAATCGGATTGAACTTGATTCTGATTGGCTGATTCCATCAGCCAATCAGAATATTCCTACCTTAATTCCGATTGGCTGATAGAATCCTATCAGCCAATCGGAATTCGAGGGACGCCATCTTGGATGACGTCATTTAAAGGAACCGTCATTCGGCGAGTAGGCGTCGGTTGAAGAGGTTGGATCCGCGTCGGTTGGAAAGAAGATGGCTCCGCTCCGCTCCAGAAGAAAGAAGATTGAAGATGCGGCTTGATAGAAGACTTCATCCCGATGATGGACTTCCGACTTCAGCCCGATGATGGATTTCTTCAGCCGCCGCTTGGATCCAGACTTCAGCCCGAGGATGGACGTCACTCTTCAGCCCCCCGCTTGGGCTTGGATCAACACTTCCGAGGCTTGGATCAAGACTTCCGAGGACGGATCGGTGAACCTGGTATGGTGAAGATAAGGTAGGAAGATCTTCAGGAGCTTAGTGTTAGGTTTATTTAAGGGGGTTTGGGTTAGATTAGGGGTATGTGGGTGGTGGGTTGTAATGTTGGGGTTGGGTATTGTATGTTTTTTTTTACAGGCAAAAGAGCTGAATTCTTTGGGGCATGCCCCACAAAAGGTCTTTTTAAGGGCTGGCAAGGTAAAAGAGCTTTGAACTTTTGTAATTTAGAATAGGGTAGGGCATTTTTTTATTTTGGGGGTCTTTGTTATTTTATTAGGGGGCTTAGAGTAGGTGTAATTAGTTTAAAATTGTTGTAATTTTTTTCTAATGTTTGTAAATATTTTTTTATTTTTTGTAACTTAGTTCTTTTTTATTTTTTGTACTTTAGTTAGTTTATTTAATTGTATTTATTTGTAGGAATTGTAATTTATTTATTGATAGTGTAGTGTTAGGTTTAATTGTAACTTACTTTAGGATTTACTTTAGGATTTATTTTACAGGTAATTTTGTAATTATTTTAACTAGGTAACTATTAAATAGTTCTTAACTATTTAATAGCTATTGTACCTGGTTAAAATAATTACAAAGTTACCTGTAAAATAAATATTAATCCTAAAATAGCTACAATATAATTATAATTTATATTGTAGCTATATTAGGATTTATTTTACAGGTAAGTATTTAGCTTTAAATAGGAATAATTTATTTAATAAGAGTTAATTTATTTCGTTAGAATAAAATTATATTTAACTTAGGGGGGTGTTAGGGTTAGAATTAGCTTTAGGGGTTAAAAAATTTATTAGAATAGCGGTGAGCTCCGGTCGGCAGATTAGGGGTTAATGTTTGAAGTTAGGTGTCGGCGATGTTAGGGAGGGCAGATTAGGGGTTAATACTATTTATTATAGGGTTATTGAGGCGGGAGTGAGGCGGATTAGGGGTTAATAACTTTATTATAGTAGCGGTGCGGTCCGCTCAGCAGATTAGGGGTTAATATATATATATATTAGCCATGAGACCGATTGTTTATTTCTCCTTAAGCATCATAAATGCAGCATGAGTTTGTGAAACTTTGCTTAACAGTATTTGGGGACTAGTTAAACGATGTTTATAACAATTTATAAAACAAAAAGGTCAGATATAAAAATAAAAACTGATTGACCACATCTAATTAACAAATATAACTATATATTTGTTGTACTATTTTTGTTATGGGGGAACTGACGCCCTATAATTAATATACAAAAGTTCCCAAGATATACTGTAATAACACCTTTTGCATTTTAGATCTTATGTAACAAACATCTGATTTAACCTAATCTATCAAAGGTCACTTGGCATAAATTATTGTTTTGTCTGAAATTTTGATTTGGGGAGCTTATTTGTCTTAGATGGGTTGGCACCTCATAATCAATACATAGAGGCTCTTACAATATGATCAATGCCAGTTTTAGGTGTAATAAACACTTAATATAAACAGATCTAAATAATATCTATTACCCTATTTATCGTCTGAAATCTTTAAGTGGGGGCTAACCTCCTAATTTAATACCTATTTCTCTTGTAAGATGTATCGAGTCCACGGATTCATCCTTACTTGTGGGATATTCTCCTCCCCTACAGGAAGTGGCAGAGAGAGCACCCACAGCAGAGCTGTCTATATAGCTCCCCCCTTAGCTCCACCCCACAGTCATTCTCTCTGCCTGCTTAACTGCTAGGAAGGGCAAGAGGAGTGTGGTGACAAAAATGTTAGTTTTTTTATTTTCTCAAGCAAAAGTTTGTTATTTTAAATGGTACCGGTGTGTACTATTTACTCTCTGGCAGAAAAGGGATGAAGATTTCTGCAAGGAGGATGATGATCTTAGCCCTTTGTAACTAAGATCCACTGCTGTTCTCACAGGGGCTGAAGAGTACAGGAAAACTTCAGTTGGGGGAACGGTGCATATGAGGTATGTTCAGTCTATATTTTTCTAGACAGACTGTGTTAATTCTAGAAAAGGCTGGCATTATTCCCATGAGGGAAGGGTAAGCTGTATTCAGACTCTTTGATAGGAATTTCAGCTTGCTGGAAGGGCTCATTAGTTACTGGTGACACTGTTAAAAATAAAAAACGTTTTTGTTTATTCAGTGAATGATGCAATTATAACGTTTTTTGAAGGGACTAAAGGGGTCATTGTGGCTTGTTTTGTTTTTTTTTAACCCATATGGTTAATTTAGAGACACTCTGGTGTTTGTTTGATAGGCCTCAAAACATTGAGTGAGGTGGGAGGGGCCTATTTTCGCGCCTCAGTTGCGCAGTTTCTTTTCCTCAGAGACATCTAACTGCTTCTCCTGAGGTTCCTGCTGTGTTTGAGGGCTGTAAAAGAAGTTTTTTTCCCCACAAATCGTTCTGAAGGGCAGGTAGGAGCAGCCAATAGAATGCGAGCTCAATCTGATTGGCTGATTGGATCAGCCAATCGGATTGAACTTGATTCTGATTGGCTGATTCCATCAGCCAATCAGAATATTCCTACCTTAATTCCGATTGGCTGATAGAATCCTATCAGCCAATCGGAATTCGAGGGACGCCATCTTGGATGACGTCATTTAAAGGAACCGTCATTCGGCGAGTAGGCGTCGGTTGAAGAGGTTGGATCCGCGTCGGTTGGAAAGAAGATGGCTCCGCTCCAGAAGAAAGAAGATTGAAGATGCGGCTTGATAGAAGACTTCATCCCGATGATGGACTTCCGACTTCAGCCCGATGATGGATTTCTTCAGCCGCCGCTTGGATCCAGACTTCAGCCCGAGGATGGACGTCACTCTTCAGCCCCCCGCTTGGGCTTGGATCAACACTTCCGAGGCTTGGATCAAGACTTCCGAGGACGGATCGGTGAACCTGGTATGGTGAAGATAAGGTAGGAAGATCTTCAGGAGCTTAGTGTTAGGTTTATTTAAGGGGGTTTGGGTTAGATTAGGGGTATGTGGGTGGTGGGTTGTAATGTTGGGGTTGGGTATTGTATGGTTTTTTTTACAGGCAAAAGAGCTGAATTCTTTGGGGCATGCCCCACAAAAGGTCTTTTTAAGGGCTGGCAAGGTAAAAGAGCTTTGAACTTTTGTAATTTAGAATAGGGTAGGGCATTTTTTTATTTTGGGGGTCTTTGTTATTTTATTAGGGGGCTTAGAGTAGGTGTAATTAGTTTAAAATTGTTGTAATTTTTTTCTAATGTTTGTAAATATTTTTTTATTTTTTGTAACTTAGTTCTTTTTTATTTTTTGTACTTTAGTTAGTTTATTTAATTGTATTTATTTGTAGGAATTGTAATTTATTTATTGATAGTGTAGTGTTAGGTTTAATTGTAACTTACTTTAGGATTTACTTTAGGATTTATTTTACAGGTAATTTTGTAATTATTTTAACTAGGTAACTATTAAATAGTTCTTAACTATTTAATAGCTATTGTACCTGGTTAAAATAATTACAAAGTTACCTGTAAAATAAATATTAATCCTAAAATAGCTACAATATAATTATAATTTATATTGTAGCTATATTAGGATTTATTTTACAGGTAAGTATTTAGCTTTAAATAGGAATAATTTATTTAATAAGAGTTAATTTATTTCGTTAGAATAAAATTATATTTAACTTAGGGGGGTGTTAGGGTTAGAATTAGCTTTAGGGGTTAAAAAATTTATTAGAATAGCGGTGAGCTCCGGTCGGCAGATTAGGGGTTAATGTTTGAAGTTAGGTGTCGGCGATGTTAGGGAGGGCAGATTAGGGGTTAATACTATTTATTATAGGGTTATTGAGGCGGGAGTGAGGCGGATTAGGGGTTAATAACTTTATTATAGTAGCGGTGCGGTCCGCTCAGCAGATTAGGGGTTAATAAGTGTAGGTAGGTGGCGGCGATGTTGTGGGGGGCAGATTAGGGGTTAATAAATATAATATAGGGGTCGGCGGTGTTAGGGGCAGCAGATTAGGGGTACATAAGGATAACGTAGGTGGCGGCGCTTTGCGGCCGGCAGATTAGGGGTTAATTATTGTAGGTAGCTGGCGGCGACGTTGTGGGGGGCAGATTAGAGGTTAATAAATATAATATAGGGGTCGGCGGTGTTAGGGGCAGCAGATTAGGGGTACATAAGTATAACGTAGGTGACGGTCGGCAGATTAGGGGTTAAAAAAATTTAATCGAGTGGCGGCGATGTGGGGGGGGCCTCGGTTTAGGGGTACATAGGTAGTTTATGGGTGTTAGTGTACTTTAGAGTACAGTAGTTAAGAGCTTTATGAACCGGCGTTAGCCCAGAAAGCTCTTAACTACTGACTTTTTTCTGCGGCTGGAGTTTGGTCGTTAGATTTCTAACGCTCACTTCAGCCACGACTCTAAATACCGGCGTTAGAAAGATCCCATTGAAAAGATAGGATACGCAATTGACGTAAGGGGATCTGCGGTATGGAAAAGTCGCGGCTGGAAAGTGAGCGTTAGACCCTTTCCTGACTGACTCCAAATACCAGAGGGCGGTAAAAACCAGCGTTAGGAGCCTCTAACGCTGGTTTTCACGGCTACCGCCCAACTATAAATCTAGGCGAAAGTCTTTATGATGCTACTGTAAAAATTTCGTTAAGTTTACTGCTTTTTTACACTGTTTTGCAGAATTTGTGCAACTTTTTTTCTCTTAAAGGCACAGTACCGTTTTAATTCTAAGTGTTATTTACTTTGATTACAGTGTTTTCCAAGCTTGCTTGTTACATTACTAGCCTGTTTAACATGTCTGACACCAAGGATAATCCTTGTTCAATATGTTGGAAGCCATTGTGGAACCCCCTCTTAGAATGTGTCCCAATTGTACTGATATGTCTATAAACTATAAAGAACATATATTAGCACTTAAAAATAGAGCAATAGATGATTCTCGGTCAGAAGTAAATGAGGGTTCGCCTTCTAGTTCTCCCCAATTGTCACAATCAGTAACGCCAGCTCAAGTGACGCCAAGTACCTCTAGTGCGTCAAATTCTTTTACTTTACAGGATATGGCCACAGTTATGAATACAACCTTCACAGAGGTTTTATCTAAACTGCCTGGTTTACAAGGAAAGAAAATGCTGAGCCGTCTGACGCTTTAGTAGTCGTATCTGATATGCCCTCACAATGCTCTGAAGTAGGGGTGAGGGATTTGTTATCTGAGGGATGCTTGTTCAGACAGATTCTGATATGACGGCCTTTAATTTTAAGCTTGAACACTTCCGCTTATTGCTCAGAGAGGTATTAGCGACTCTAGATGATTGGACCCTATAGTGGTTCCAGAGAAATTGTGTAAAATGGATAAATACTTAGAGGTTCCTGTTTACACTGATGTTTTTTCAGTCCCTAAGAGGATTGTGAATATTACTACTAAGGAGTGGGATAGATCAGGTATTCCGTTCTCTCCCCCTCTTGTTTTTAAGAGAATGTTTCCCATATCTGACACCATGTGGGACTCATGGCAGACAGTTCCTAAGGTGGAGGGAGCTATTTCTACTCTGTCTAAGCGTACAACTATACCTATCGAAGACAGTTGTGCTTTCAAAGATCCTATAGATAAAAAATTAGAGGGTCTCCTGAAGAAAATTTTTGTTCATCAGGGTTTTTCTCTCCAACCTATTGCGTGCATTGTTCCTGTAACTACTGCAGCTGCTTTCTGGTTTGAGGCTCTAGTAGAGGTTCTTCAGATGGAGACTCCATTAGAGGAGATTATGGACAGAATTAAGGCCCTTAAATTGGCTAATTCTTTTATTACTAATGCCGCATTTCAACTGGCTAAATTAGCGGCAAAGAATTCAGGTTTTGCCATTTTAGCACGCAGGGCGTTATGGCTTAAGTCCTGGTCTGCTGATGGGTCATCTTAATCTAGACTTTTGAACATCCCTTTCAAAGGAAAGACCCTATTCGGGCCTGAACTGAAAGAGATTATTTCAGACATCACTGGAGGGAAAGGTCATACCCTTCCTCAGGATATATCAAATAAGATGAGGACCAAACAAAATAATTTTCGCTCCTTTCGGAACTTTAAGAGTGGTCCCGCTTCAGCTTCCTCTGCTGCAAAGCAAGAGGGGAATTTGGCCCAATAAAAGTCAGTCTGGAGACTTAACCAGGCTTGGAACAAGGGTAAACAGGCCAAGAAGCCTGCAGCTGCCTCTAAGACAGCATGAAGGGGTAGCCCCCGATCCGGGACCGGATCTAGTAGGGGGCAGACTCGTGGGCAAGAGATGTTCACAATCCCTGGGCTTTAGAAATTGTGTCCCAGGGATATCTTCTGGAATTCAAAGACTCCCTTCCAAGTGGGAGATTTCACATTTCTCGATTGTCTGTAAACCAGACAATGAGGGAGGCGTTCTTACGCCGTGTAGAAAATTTACATGCCATGGGGTGATCCGCCCAGACCCAAAAGAGGAACAGGGGCTAGGGTTCTACTCAAACCTGTTTGTGGTTCCCAAAAAAGAGGGAACTTTCAGACCAATCTTGGATTTCAAAATTCTAAACAAGTTCCTCAAAGTTCCATCATTCAAGATGGAGACTATTAGGACTATTCTACCTCTGATCCAGGAGGGTCAATATATGACTACCGTGGATTTAAGGGATGCGTATCTACACATCTCTATTCACAGAAATCATCATCAATTTCTCAGATTCGCCTTTCTAAACAGGCTTTACCAGTTTGTGGACCTTTCCTTCGGGTTGGCCACGGCTCCAAGTATTTTCACAAAGGTGCTAGGGTCCCTTCTGGCGGTTCTACGACCACGGGGCATAACAGTGGTGCCTTATCTAGACGACATCTTAATTCAGGCGTCGTCTTTCTAGCTAGCCAAGTCTCACACGGACATCGTGTTGGCTTTTCTGAGATCTCACGGGTGGAAGCCGAACATGAAAAAGAGTTCTCTCTTCCCTCTTACAAGAGTTTCCTTTCTAGGGAATCTGATAGATTCGGTAGAAATGAAATATTTCTCACGGAGGTCAGAAAATCAAAACTCTTAACCTCTTGCCGAGCTCTTCTTTCCATTTCTCGGCCATCAGTGGCTCAGTGTATGGGGGTAATCGGACTCATGGTAGCGGCATTGGACATAGTTCCTTTTGCCCGCCTACACCTCAGACCACTGCAATTATGCATGCTCAAACAGTGGACTGGGGATTATGCTGATTTATCTCCTCAACTGCATCTGGACCAGGAGACCAGAGATTCTCTTCTCTGGTGGTTGTCTCAGGACCACCTGTCTCAGGGAATGTACTTCCGCAGGCCAGAGTGGCTCATTGTAACGACAGATGCCAGCCTGCTAGGCTGGGGTGCAGTCTGGAACTCCCTGAAAACACAGGGCTTATGGTCTCGGGAGGAATCTCTTCTTCCAATAAACATTCTAGAACTGAGAGCGATATTCAATGTGCCTCAGGCATGGCCTCAGCTTGCTGCGGCCAAATTTATCAATTTTCAGTCGAACAACATCACGACTGTAGCTTATATCAATCATCAAGGAGGAACAAGGAGTTCTCTAGCGATGATGGAGGTAACCAAAATAATCCGATGGGCAGAGGATCACTCTTGCCTTCTCTCAGCAATCTACATCCCAGGAGTAGAGAACTGGGAGGCGGATTTCCTAAGTCGTCAGACTTTTCATCCGGGGGAGTGGGAACTTCAGCCGGAGGTATTTGCTCAGCTGATTCAGCTATGGGGCACACTAGAATTGGATCTGATGGTGTCCCGTCAGAATGCCAAACTTCCTTGTTACGGGTCCAGGTCCCGGGATCCCAAGGTGGGGCTGATAGATGCTCTAGCAGTGCCTTGGTCCTTCAATCTGGCCTATGTATTTCCACTGTTTCCTCTCCTCCCACGTCTGGTTGCCAGAATCAAGCAGGAGAGAGTTTTGGTGATTCTGATAGTACCTGCGTGGCCACGCAGGACTTAGTATGCAGACCTAGTGGACATGTCCTCGGTTCCACCGTGGATTCTGCCAATGAGGCGTGACCTTCTAATCCAAGGTCCTTTCACGCATCTAAATCTAGTTTCTCTGCGTCTGACTGCTTGGAGATTGAACGCCTGATTCTATCAAAGCGGGGTTTCTTTGAGTCGGTCATTGATACCCTGATTCAGGCTAGAAAGCCTGTCACCAGGAAGATTTATCATAAGATTTGGCGCAAATATCTTTATTGGTGTGAATCCAAAGGTTACTCGTGGAGTAAGATTAGGATTCCTAGAATATTGTCTTTTCTCCAAGAAGGTTTGGAGAAGGGATTATCAGCTAGTTCCCTAAAAGGGCAAGTATCTGTTTTGTCTATTCTACTACACAAACGTCTGGCAGATGTCCCAGACTTTCAAGCATTTAGTCAGGCTTTGGTCAGAATTAAGCCTGTATTTAAGCCTGTTGCTCCACCTTGGAGCCTAAACTTAGTCCTTAAAGTTCTTCAAGGGGTTCCGTTTGAACCTATGCATTCCATAGATATTAAGCTTCTATCTTGGAAAGTTTTGTTTTTAGTAGCTATCTCTTCGACTCGAAGAGTTTCTGAGCTATCTGCTTTACAGTGTGATTCCCCTTATCTTATTTTCCATGCAGATAAGGTTGTTTTGCGTACCAAACCTGGGTTTCTTCCTAAGGTGGTTTCTAATAAGAATATCAATCAAGAGATTGTTGTTCCTTCACTGTGTCCTAATCCTTCTTCAAAGAAGGAACGTCTATTGCACAATCTTGATGTGGTTCGTGCTTTAAATCTACTTACAAGCAACTAAAGATTTCCATCAAACATCCTCATTGTTTGTTGTTTATTCTGGTAAGCGGAGAGGTCAAAAGGCTACGGCTACCTCTCTTTCCTTTTGGCTGAAAAGCATTATCCATTCGGCCTATGAGACTGCTGGACAGCAGCCTCCTGAAAGTATTACTGCTCATTCTTCTAGAGCTGTGGCTTCCACATGGGCTTTTAAAAATGAGGCTTCTGTTGAACAGATTTGTAATGCAGCGACTGGGTCTTCGCTTCATACTTTTTCCATATTTTACAAATTTGATACTTTTGCTTCTTCGGAGGCTATTTTTTGGAGAAGGTTCTACAAGCAGTGGTGCCTTCCTTTTAAGGTCCCTGTCTTGTCCCTCCCTTCATCCGTGTCCTAAAGCTTTGGTATTGGTGTCCCACAAGTAAGGATGAATCGGTGGACTCGATACATCACAAGAGAAATAAATTTATCAGGTAAGCATAAATTATGTTTTATGTTAAACCTAACAAAACAACTGAATGATCATGCTTCTAACAAATATCTATCAAATTGTACACCTTTTTGTTCAATTGTTTGTTATTAGGGGCTGGAATTCCATTTGAATACATATAAGCTCCCACAATATGATTCCTAAAGAGACATGATACTCAAATCATAAAGCACTTGAAAGGGATGCAGCATAGCTATAAAAATCTGACTAGAAAGTACCACCATATCTCTATATAAAAAAGGAAGATATTTTACCTCAAAATTTCTTCAGTAGCCAAATCCCACTGCAAAGGGACATTAAGCAGCCAATCAAGATACTAGTCCCGGGACTGACAAGGGATCATGCATCTGGCATATGCAGGATAGTCATGTTTATTATGAAATATTACAAAATCACAGTAAAGCAAAGTGTGACATGAGCAATGATGAAGCTGATTGACTGTTTTTTTGTGTGTTTTTTTTTGTTTTTTTCAACATGCAGCTGACAGCAGCAAAAAGATTACTGTTCACAAAGTACTGGCTAAACTTGTAAACTTAAAATATTTTGAGGTAAAATATCTTCTTTTTTTTTTACATAGAGGAATTCAGGTGATATTTTCTTGTTAGATTTTTACAATTATGCTGCACCACATTCAAGAGATTTATGATCTGGGTATTATGGGCGAGATTACATATGCGGCACAGGTTTCAGCGCAACCTCTGAAACCCGCATCGCCCGTAAGTTCACCTCGCACATTGGGTGAATCACATAAACCGTGCCACCAGATGCTATACTGGCGTAAGTAGGGCAAACTGGCGATGTTCAGAAATGTGCACAACTACACATATCTGTCATCGCCAGTAACTTACGCCAGTATTTTGTATGCGTAAATTGTTAATAAAGAGTAGTTTTATGTAAATGAAGATTTCACACATAAAATCTAAACTGAAAGAAATCAATAAACCGACACGTAATTATGCCATTCAAAATCTTTATATAAACCCATGTTTTTAGTCAGAGCAAGGCTTCCTGAGCCTGCCTATGTGTGGCGAGGTGAAAATGGAGTAGATTTTCTCAATTCTGTGTGCGTAAGTCCTTGCGCTGAATATATGATACTGACTGGCGACACCAGTTCTATGTTAGTTTATGGGAGTGAAAACTGCGGGCAAGGTAAAATATACACGCGTAACTTGTATGCCGGTTTTGCGCACAACGTCACATATGTCATTTCGTCCTATGTCCCTTTAATATCACCTTTGGTATGTTAGGTCTAGCATAATAAACATGTGATCTAACTTAATGTAAAAAAAGGTCCATTAGCCTGATGAGATATCTTGTCTGGAATCTTTAAGTGGGAGGCAGCCCCCCTAATATAATACACTATATATCTGTAATTATGCTAGAACTAACAAAACAACTGACTGATCATACATGATCTAGCAAATAGCTACCAAATTGAATATTTTTTGTTTATTTTTTGTTATAGAAGCTCCCACAATATGATTATTAATACCAAATTGTGCTTGTTGGATCTAATGTAATAAATACTTGATCTAACCTGTTCTAATCAAGATCTAACCAAGATCTATTAGCCTGAATTTTTTTTTTAATACATAATATCTTTGTAATAATGTTAAATCTAACAAAAACAACTGACTGATCATACCTGATCTAACAAACATCTATCAAATTAAATAACCTTTCATCCAATATTTGTTAATGGGGACTGATGACGGGTTAGCCCCCTCAAAATAATTGTTAATATCAACTTTACTTTGTTAGATCTAACATAAAAAACTCTTGATCAAACCCGATATAACAAATATCTATTAGCCTGAATGTTAATACAGCTTCTGGTATGATAGATCAACAACAATTGATCAAACCTGATCTACCAAAGATCTGATCAACTTATTGAAGTGTGTTTTAAAATTTAGATTTAGGGGGGCTAACCAGGCTATGGTGGTTTTACACCCTAATGAAATGTCACTGAGACAATATTAATATTGATTGCAATGACATTATCTCTTTAATATCGCATCTATGACCTTTTGGTTCTGTGTCTCAGCGGTTAAATACTGCTGTTCTGTTACACAGTGTACCTGGTTATTAGTTAAATGCTAATTCGATATATGCCAAATAGGGATCCAGCTTTCATTGGAAATGATTTACATTAGAAAAATGTACCGGCACAAACAAGCTAGTTTTTATGACTCTTTAAAAAGAAATCCACTTCTAGAATTACCTCCTTTTTTTTAAGCTCATGAACTTTAAATGACACCTCAATCTTGTTTCTAATCGTATTAGTATAAAATGATTTACATTGAGTAAGTAGAATTAAACCACTTCAATTACAAGGTGTGACAGATCCTGTTCAGTAAGTAGCTTCCGTGTGCATGTAATGTAACTAATAGTATAAATATAGACACATAAAATATATTACACAATCACTATGTGGTGTGTGTTGCGACAGGTAATGTTGCCCAGCAGGTACAAGTGTTTTGATCCTGCATCATACTGGAGAAAGGTAGACAAGTGTGCAGTCTGCTTTTGGGTTAAGGTGGCAGACATGACTCTCCTGCCCAGGAAACATCAATTTTCAAAATGAATGAGTGTGAGATCTGAGACCAAAAGAAAGTTGTATCTCCCAGAATCCCCTATTCCTCCCAGTAACCAGCAGGCCAAGCAGTTGAAGAAAATATCTTAATGAATAAATAATAAAACTAAGGTAATGTTTGAACAACTCTGCAGACGTATTGGTAGATAGTGGTGAGAAATATTTTGAGCTAATTAGGATGTTGTACAAATCTATCTACTGGTGTTCAGTAGGTTCGGGAATATATCCTTCATGATGGAACGTTGCAGAACAGTAATGCACCATATTTATTCCTAGAGTCCTGATACAGCACTTAGTACTGTCTTCTATTCTTTGTCTTCCATACAGATGGGATTGTGAGCCTAATTTAGATCCAATTACGATGATGGCACATGCAGATTACTGAATGCTCCAATATCAGAGTCACATGTTGACAGATGAATAATGTTGTTTCATTCATTGCTATAGGCTATTCCTCCTAAAGCTTTCTTGGTATGTCTGTATTAGGCTGCCCTATTGTCTTCCTTGTGTAACCATAGGTTTTATTTTTTAAGTTCAATGTACAGGTAGCCCTCAGTTTACGCCAGGGTTAGGTTCCAGAAGGAATGGTTGTAAATCGAAACCGTTGTAAATTGAAACCCAGTTTACAATGTAAGTCAATGGGAAGTGAGGGAGATAGGTTCCAGGCCCCTCTCAAAATTGTCATAAGTAACATCTAATACATTATTTTTAAAGCTTTGAAATGAAGACTTTAAATGCTAAACAGCATTATAAACCTAATAAAATAATCACACAACACAGAATTTATAATTAAACTAAGTTAAATGAACAAAAACATTTGCTAAACAGCATTATAAACCTAATACAATAATCACACAACACAGACTTCACTTGAATTTTTCTGCAAACAGTTCTTTCTATGCATTCCAATCTGGACTGATTTATAGACCGGAAGATCTTGTTCCTTTAAAATCTGCTCGATAGCTCAGGTCTGGTTAAACGGATTAATTTCAGCTTGCTTGGCTTTGCCGCAACACAAGCGGACAGATCCACCTACTGTCTATTTTAATAAATGCACTGCTTCTCAATGCTTTTCAATAGCAGTCACATGACTGAAAAAAAGGTTGTTATTCTGAAAAGGTGTAAATTGAACCGTTGTAAAACGAGGGCCACCTGTACTGACTTCTTTACAAGTTGCATTTGTATTTTGTTTTATAAAATGTGCCTGGCCTGTCCCAGAGTCATTGTTTAGACTGACAGGTCAATCAGGCCAACAACACTTTAGTGCCATAAGATAGAGTTGTCTTCCTGACTATGATTCTGGAAACCTGACCACACCAGAATGTTTATTGTTTAAAAAGAAATATATTCCCTTTATTACCCATTCCCAAGTTTTGCATAACCAACACTGTTCTATTAATATACTTTTTACCTCTGGGATTACCTTGTATCTAAGCCTCTGCAGACTACCCCCTTATTTCAGTTCTTTTGACAGACTTGCATTTCAGTGCCCTCTCTCAAGTAATTCCATGGGCGTGAGTACAATGTTATCTAAATGGCACACAACTGACACTCTCTAGCTGTGAAAAACTGTCAAATGCACTCAAATAAGAGGCTAAGAAATTATATGAGCCTACATAAATTCAGCTTTCAACAAATAATACCAAGAGAACAAAGCAAATTTGATGAAAAAAGTAAATTGGAAAGTTGTTTAAAATTGCATGCACTATCTGAATCATGAACGTTTAATTAGGACTAGACTGTCCCTTTAAGGAAAATAATAAAAAAAAAATTCTTGCAATCAGGGATCTGCTTACAATGTATTTGCCAACACTAAGAACCAAATGTCCCTAATCTACAGGTAATATCACATGCAGCGTTCCACCACATGCCACTGCTCCTGTTGTGTTATTTGATTCAACTGAATAAGGAGTCTGTGAACCTGTCACAGAAGACCTACCCCTCTCATGATAGTTCCTCAACAGATAAAGGGACATTATACTGCAAAATATTCTCCCCTTTGTGTTCCCAATGATCTATTTTACCAGCTGGAGTGTATTATTTACCTTTATTTTTTATTTGAAATAGCTCATGTTGCCTGTTGAAACTGACACCTATATTTAAAGTATGAATAGGTAAACAAGAGGCAGCAGCTGGGGTGGAAGTGGGGTGTGTGAGAGAGTGGTACTAAAAGG
Source organism: Bombina bombina (assembly GCF_027579735.1). Classification (NCBI taxonomy): domain Eukaryota; kingdom Metazoa; phylum Chordata; class Amphibia; order Anura; family Bombinatoridae; genus Bombina; species Bombina bombina. The sequence goes on from NC_069501.1 coordinate 1,219,552,228, forward strand.
TTCATTTCAATTTTATCTCTTTCTCCAAGTATTGGCATTTGTTTATACAGAACAAGATAAGGAGATTTTGTGTATAAATAGAAATATAAAGATGTCTTCTCTCCCTGTTGTGGTTTCAGCGAGCAAAACCAATTATATTGCCTATACAAAAATAAATCTAAAGGAATATTTTACCATACATTTGATACTCATCAACTAACAAGTAACTGGAAGCACATTAAGTAAAACCAGTTTTATAGCAGTACAGAGGTTTTCTGACAGTTTCTACTTTTATATATAGCTAGAGATTATGCTCAGATTTGAGGAAAGGATCCTTCCTTGAGATTTCTCTTGGATTTTCCTCATAGACCAATATTAGGACTCTGTATATTTGACTTTCTATCAAGCTTTGGAAATAATGTGTCCAGGCTCAAAACTTGTGCTCCATTTTCATTACTCTGTTATGTCAGCCTTTGAATCTAGGTACGTGATCTATAAAACAGAGCGCTGGGGGTCCCTTTTATTGCATTGACAATAACACAGTTAAAAGGACACTAACCCTAAAACAAATGATTTAAATAATGTCTTCAAAGCAAAGATTAGAGAATAAGTTGCAGATTTTATTTTGCTGTTAAAATGCTGGTGCAGGAAGCATATGTAGCCATGTGTCACGTGCCTGTACACAGCAAAATCTTCTATTTAAAAATTAAATGCACTAATGAGCATTTACATTTTTGATTAAAGTTCCCTTTAATAACTTTTGAGCATCTTTTATGTAGGAAAATAAATATTGGAACAGGTTAACTTTATAAACATTTAGCAGAACAAGTTAATGTAGCAATTTAAAAGGTGTTCTATCTAAATGTCTGATTATTTTATTTCCACATACAATTTTATGTAATAATAGTGGTGCAGTATAAAGATAAGAATGTCTTACAGAGACATTACACACTAAATATGCTAGAGATAATGAGGTATTCAAAGCAACAAATAGCCTGAGAATAATATGTAGATGTAGTTATTTAGTGTATATTTTTTATTGTTGATAAAAAAAATTGGTCACATCATGTAGGAAGCTAGGTTCTTTGCTGAGGCCAATCAGGGACAGTTTTAAATTGATAACTAGAGTGGCAACCAATGGATGTGTGAAATGTAGAACTGTCAAGTCTACAAATGGCACTTACACTTCTAACAGGAATGGCGAAGCGCCCAAATACATGAAGGAGGGGGAGGGTAAAATAAACTATGAAAGTAAACTGCAAAGGTTTTTTTTTACTAGATATAATTAAATGTTTATATTACTATGTATATGTATTTAAATGGAAAGTCTACACCAGAATATTTATTGTTTAAAAAGATAAATAATCCCTTTATTACCCATTCCCTAGTTTTGCATAACCAACACAGTTAAAAAATACACTTTTTATCTCTGTGATTATCTTGTATCTAAGCCTCTGCAAACTGCCCCCTTATTTCAGTTCTTTTGACAGACATCAGTGCTGGCTCCCTGGAACTTCACGTGTATGAGCACAGTGTTATCTATATGACACACATGAACTAACACCCTCTAGTGGTGAAAAACTGTCAAAATGCCCTGAGAGAAGAGGCGGCCTTCAAGGGCTTAGAAATTAGCATATGAACCTCCTAGGTTTTGCTTTCAACTAAGAATACCAAGAGAAAAAAGCAAAATTAGTGATAAAAGTAAATTGGAAAATTGTTTAAAATGTCATGCCCTATCTGAATCATGAAAGTTTATTTTGGACTAGACTGTCCTTTTTTATTGTCCCTTTAAAGGGACAGTCTAGTCAAAATTAAAAAACTTTCATGATTCAGATAGGGCATACAATGTTAAGCAGCTTTCCAGTTTACTTTTATCATCACATTTGCTTTGTTCTCTTGTTATTCTTTGTTGAAAGCTAACTAGGTTGGCTCATATGCTAATTTCTAAGCCGTTGAAGAGTGCTTCTTAGTGCATTTTGACAGTTTTTCACAGCTAGACAGCACTAGTTCGTGTTTGCCATATAGATAACAATGTGCACATTCCCGTGGAGTTACATAGGAGTCAGCACTGAAATGCAAATCCGTCAAAAGAACTGAAATAAGGGGGCAGTCTGCAGTGGCTTAGACATAAGGTAATCACAGAGATAAACATTGTACTGTATTACTAAAACTGGGGAATGGGTAATAAAGGAATTATCTATTTTTTTAAACGATAAATATTCTGAAGTAGACTGGAGTACACTGTCCCTTTAAGCAAATGTTTGAACATTGTTTTAGTTAAGTTAAATCTTTTAACCACAGGGTTTTGCTTTTCTGCTTATTGTTATAAACTCTAGTTAGAAAAGAGGATATAAATCTGGTAGCAGTTTGCTGATTCAGCATAAAACAGAAGTGACCATGTACAGTGTGTGGGTGAGAACTGTACTGTATATGTCATGCAACAGGCATCTCCATACGAGCTGGCAGGATGCTGTTGCTTTTTATAAACTGCAGATCTCACAGTAAAGTCTCATTTCTGATCATTATGGTGGGGTTTATAATACGAGAGGTAATTAAAAAGTACAACAGATATAAAAACAGGTTGATAGAAAGGAATAAACAATGGTGAAAAACAGAGGAATTTATGCAATAAGACCATAGATTAACCCCTTAAGGACAAGGCCATTTTTCAAGTTATTTCCCTTAAAGGGACACTCAATCAAAATTAAACTTTCATTATTCAGATAGAGCATGCCATTTTTAACAACTTTCCAATTTACTTCCATTAATTAAATGTGCACAGTCTTTTTATATTTAAACGTTTTCAGTCACCAGCTCCTACTGAGCATGTGCAAGAATAAGCGTGTATGCATTTGTAAAGGGCTGTTGGCTGTCACATGGTATGTGTATGCATTTGTGATTGGCTGATGGCTGTCACATGGTACAGGGGGAGTGGAAAAAGACATAACTTTTAAAATTGTCATAAAAAAAATCTTCTAATTATTTAAAGTTCAGACTAAGTGCTATTGCATTGTCTTGTTATCTTGCATTTGTTGATTATGCAAATATACTGTGTTGACTGGTCCTTTAAGGACCAGGGCTATTTTTACATTTCTACAGTGTTTGTATTTAGCGGTAATTTTCCTCTTACTCATTTACTGTACCCACACATATTATATACCGTTTTTCTCGCCATTAAATGGACTTTCTAAAGATACCATTATTTTCATCATATCTTAAATTATAAAATATGATAAAAAAAATGGAAAAAAAATCACTTTTTATAACTTTGACCCCCAAAATCTGTTGCACATCTACAACCACCAAAAAACATCTGTCATGAGATGCAGTACATATGCAGGACACAGCAATGATGGTACAACTCTATTTTATTACAGAGCATGGAAATATACATCCATTCAGGTTGATTGTACTAACTGCGACACAGACTACCGGACCTAAGCCCCGCCCCAAACTAGTGACATCACATCCTGCTCTCATCACATCTTCCCCTTTTTCAAAGGCGAAGCATACATTTGAATATAACAAATAACAAGGTATACGAACAGAGTATACAACAACATTTTTTTTTCCCGAACAATATATAAACAAATAGGTTCAGAAAATATAAACACATAAATTACATCCTGACTTGGACATCGGGGTAGACTACCCTAGTCCACAGTGACCATGGGATTATTCTGTCCATACTTCCGGTCACTGTTCTAGCTAAAGTCAGTACCTATATCGGGCCGGAAGTTTCACCACTCTTCCGCTTGATGTAACTTTGCATGAACTGTCCTCTGATACAGAAGATGGTGAATAAGAGTCTGCTGGAGGCAAAGATATATCTCCACTGTGATCTTGCTGAGGGGAAGGCACCTCTCTTAGAACAGGGGATCCCACCGGCGGTGGTACTGAGGCATCCAGTTCCAGACTCTCAGGTACAGGCTGAAGATGTCTTCGGTTACGGCGTGTAACCGTCCCTCCATCAGTAAGGACTGTATAAGACCTTGGTTCTGGAGAGCGTCCAATTACCGTTGCAGGTGTCTTCCATTTCTTCTCATCATCCAGTTTAATTATGACACTTTGCCCCGCATTCAGTTCCTGTAAGGGCCTGACAGAATGTCTCCTGTCGTAAAAGAAACAATAACCCTTTTTGGCCTCTTCATCCCTCCTAAGGACTTCGTCCCGAGGAACAGGGCCAGGCGGCTTGAAGACACCCACTGAGGGTAAAGTGGTGGGAATCTGGCATCCTAGCATCAGCTGTGACGGGCTAAACCCGGTGGCTTGAATGGGCGTCGCCCTGTATGACAAGAGGGCTAGGTACGGCTCAGATTGCTTTAGAATGAATTTTGTTGTTTGAACTGCCCTTTCAGCCATTCCGTTGGCCTGCGGATAATGTGGACTTGACGTGGAATGTACAAAGTCATATTTCCTGCTGAAAGCACTGAACTCTGTAGAAGCGAACTGCATACCATTATCACTCACCAGCTCCATTGGAATGCCCCACCGGGCGAACAAGCTCTTCAGACGAATGATAACGGCTTGACTTGTGATGTCATTCAGAAGTGCAATTTCCAAATACCTGGAATAGTAGTCGATCACAACAAGGAACTTTTTCCCGTGCAGTTCACACAAATCAGCAGCTATTTTCTGCGACGGCCCGCAGGCAGCGGAGTAGAAATCAAGGGCTCCCTTCTCTGAGTAGGCCGGCGTTCCCGGCAGAAGGCACATATAGACATGTGATTTGCAATGTCGGAGCTGATCCCAGGCCACCACACAGCTGTAGCTGCCCTTTCTCTGCACTTTGTAATGCCTAAGTGGCCATCGTGAATCCTGTTTAACATCTCCTTCCTCATACTGACAGGAATTACAATGCGGTCTTGGAACAGCACCAACCCCTCCAGCTCCGTGAGCTGCGACCTCTCTGGCTGGTAAGAACTTAAAGACATCCAGGCTGCCCGGCTCTCGGGTCAGCCTTCTTTTATGTACTTTATAACCTCTTGCAGATCTGTGTCCAAATATGTCTCTTTCTTTATCTCCTCCAGTTTCCTTGAAGAAATGGACTTAGAGGCCAGAACTGAATCATCATACACTTTCACATCAGATTCAGTGGAGGATTCTTCAGCAGCAGCCAGCGGGAGCCTGGATAGTGTATCCGCCACAACCAGTTGTTTCCCCGGCACATGCACTGCCTGAACATTGAACCTGAGCAGTCTCATTAAAAGTCTCTGGCATCTTAAAGGTGTTTTGTCGATATCATAAGAGTTGATTAGAGGGACTAGCGGTTTGTGGTCAGTCTCCAGACTAAATTTCTCCAAACCCACTAGATAACGCTGAAAGTGCTCGCAGGCCCAAACTGCAGCAAGGCACTCTTTCTCAATTTGAGCGTATTTTGACTCCGCAGCCGTCAGTGTGCGGGAACAGTAGGCGATGGGCTGTAGTTTATTTTCATTTAACTGCAGGAGAGCAGCCCCCAACCCATAACTGCTTGCATCAGCACTAACCACAGTCTTTTTGGAAGGGTCGTAGAACCCCAGCACTGGGGCAGACCCCAGCAGGGACTTGGCCTGCATAAAAGCTTTTTCTTGTGAAGGTCCCCAGACCCAGGCAACGTCTTTCTTTAGCAACTCTGTGATAGGGTGTAGAACTGTTGATAAATCTGGAAGAAACTTGCCCACATAGTTTACAAGGCCCAATATCTGTCTCAACTCATGTACATCAGAAGGACTTTTCATCTGTTCAATAGCACAAATTTTCTCGGAGTCTGGCTTGATGCCATCCCCATTGATGATATGCCCAAAGTAACATAATTCAGTTTTCCTAAAGTGACATTTTTCTTTATTTAACTTCAGCCCAGTCTCTTTGATAGCCTGCAGCACACAACTTAAAAGCTGATCATGCTCCTCCGCTGTAGACCCATACACCAGAATGTCGTCCATGACGACTGCCGTGCCCACGTGGTCACTTAGGAGAGAACTCATTTCCCTTTGAAAAATTTCTGGGGCAGAGGAAATCCCGAAAGGGAGTCTGTAGAAGCAAAACCGACCTACTGGTGTGATAAAGGTAGTCAGTTTGCGGCACTTTGGATCCAGGGGGATCTGCCAAAAGCCGCTAGAAGCGTCTAATGTAGAAAAGAACTTCGCCCCAGCCAACTTTGGAGCTATGTCTTCTAATGTCGGCAGCACAAATCTCTCTCTCTTCACTGCCTCATTCAACCTCTTCAGGCCCACACAGATGCGCACCTTTCCATTTTTCTTTGCAACCGGAACAATGGGGGCACACCAGTCAGTTGCTTCAACAACCTCTTCAATAACCCCCATAGACTTCATGCGCATAAGCTCCTTCTCCACTTGAGGCATGAGCGGGAACGGAATTCTACAGGGAGTAGAAATACTGTATGGGACTGCATCACTTTTAAGTGCTATACGAATTGGCTTGCAATTAAGTAGGCCCAATTCGCCAAACATATCTTCGGAGATCTCATTTACTCTGGCCACGAGGCCCAAATCACAGGCTGCTTTTCTGCTCAATAAATTGCTAACACACTGGCCTTGAATCACATGCACCCACATGGTGAATTTTCTTTGCTTGTACTCACAGCTGGCAAGAAATTTCCCCGCACAATCAATACGGCCACCGGGGCTATGGACATTTGTAGTAAGTTTCATAAATGCAGCAAAAGACATTACAGTGATATCTCCTCCTGTGTCAATCTTAAAATCAACTTTGTCTCCCATTACAGTAAAAGTAACCTTCCAATCTTCCTCTGAGCTTGGCCGTTCCACAACAGACCCCACAAAAGACACTTCCTAACCCTCTTGGTCACTGTCCACCTGCATCTCCTTAATGTATTCAGTTTTACACACCACTTCAAAATGGCCCATCCTGTTACATTTTCTGCATCTTTTATCTCTGGCCGGGCATATAACACTCTGATCATGGGCACAGTAGCACCGTGTGCATCGGGCATGCTGCGCTCATCCACTTCTAGGCCTATCCATTATTTTAGACCTACCGCTCACACTGTGCCTTTCACTAGCAGTTTTCCTGGACTGTTGCACTTCATCCACAATACTCTCAGACCTCAGATCAGCACTTTGCTTTTTCACCAGTTCACTCTGGCGGGCCATCCTAATAGCCCCATCTAATGTTAAATCAGGCTCTAACTGCAGCTTCAGTGAGACCTCAGCATCTGCAATTCCAATAACTATTCTGTCTCTGATTTGCTCTTCTTTAGCAACACCAAACTCACAGAATTCAGCTAGTTGATACAGGCTGCGCACAAATGACTCCACAGATTCTCCCACACACTGATTATGTTTGTGAAAACAAGCTCTCTCATGAATCACATTTCTTTTGGCACAAAGTGGGCACTGAGTTTATCCATAACTATTGTCATGAGATGCAGGACATATGCAGGACACAGCAATGATGGTACAACTCTATTTTATTACAGAGCATAGCAATACACATCCAGACAGGTTGATTGTACTAAACTAACTGCGACACAGACACCGGACCTAAGCCCCGCCCACATGCTAGTGACATCACATCCTGCTATCATCACATCTTCCCCTTTTTCAAAGGCAAAGCATACATTTGCATATATTAAATAACAAGGTACACCAACAGGGTATACAACAACATTTTGTTTTAGAACATTATAAAAACAGATAGATTAGAAAACATGAACAAATAAATTACATCCTGACTTGGACATCGGGGTAGACTACCCTAGTCCACAGTGACCATGGGATTATTCTGCCCATACTTCCGGTCACTGTTCTAGCTAAAGTCAGTCCCTGTATCGGGCCGGAAGCCTCACCACTCTTCCGCTTGATGTAACTTTGCATGAACTGTCCTCTGATACAGAAGATGGTGAACAAGAGTCTGCTGGAGGCAAAGATATATCCCCGCTATGATCTTGCTGAGGGGAAGGCACCTCTCTTAGAACAGGAGATCCCACCGGCGGTGGTACTGAGGTATCCGGTTCCAGACTCTCAGGTACAGGCTGAAGATGTCTTCGGTTACGGCGTGTAACCGTCCCTCCCTCTGTAAGGACTGTGTAAGACCTTGGTTCTGGAGAGCGGCCCACTACCGTAGCAGGCGTCTTCCATTTCTTCTCATCATCCAGTTTAATTCTGACACTTTGGCCCGCTTTCAGTTCCTGTAAAGGCCTGACAGAATGTCTCCTGTCGTAGAAGAAACGATAACCCTTTTTGGCCTCTTCATCCCTCCTAAGGACTTCGTCCCGAGGAACAGGGCCAGGCGGCTTGAAGACACCCACTGAGGGTAAAGTGGTGCGAATCTGGCGTCCTAGCATCAGCTGTGCCGGGCTAAACCCGGTGGCTTGAATGGGCGTCGCCCTGTATGACAAGAGGGCTAGGTACGGTTCAGATTGCTTTAGGATGAATTTTGTTGTTTGAACTGCCCTTTCAGCCATTCCGTTGGCCTGCGGATAATGTGGACTTGACGTGGAATGTACAAAATCATATTCCCTGCTGAAAGCACTGAACTCTGTAGAAGCGAACTGCATGCCATTATCACTCACCAGCTCCATTGGAATGCCCCAGCGGGCGAACAAGCTCTTCAGGCGAATGATAACGGCCTGACTTGTGATATCATTCAGGGGTGCTATTTCCAAATACCTGGAATAGTAGTCGATAACAACAAGAAACTTTTTCCCGTGCAGTTCGCACAAATCAGCAGCTATTTTCTGCCACGGCCCCGCAGGCAGCGGAGTAGACATTAAGGGCTCCCTTCTCTGAGTAGGCCGGCGTTCCCGGCAAAAGGCACATTTAGACACATGATTTGCAATGTCAGAGCTGATCCCAGGCCACCACACAGCTGTAGCTGCTCTTTCTCTGCACTTTGTGATGCCTAAGTGCCCATCGTGTATCCTGTTCAACATCTCCTTCCTCATGCTGACAGGAATTACAATACGGTCTTGGAACAGCACCAACCCCTCCAGCTCCGTGAGCTGCGACCTCTCTGGCTGGTAAGCATTTAAAGACATCCAGGCTGCCCGGCTCTCGGGCCAGCCATCTCTTATGTACCTTATTACTTCTTGCAGATCTGTGTCCAAATATGTCTCTTTCTTTATCTCTTCCAGTTTCCTTGAAGAAATGGACTTAGAGGCCAGAACTGAATCAACATACACTTTAACATCCGACTCTGTGGAGGATTCTTCAGCAGCAGCCAGCGGGAGCCTGGACAGTGTATCTGCCACAACCAGCTGCTTCCCCGGCACATGCACTGCCTGAACATTAAACCTGAGCAGTCTCATTAAAAGTCTCTGGCATCTCAAGGGTGTTTTGTCGATGTCATAAGAATTGATAAGAGGGACTAGCGGTTTGTGGTCAGTTTCCAGACTAAATTTCTCCAAACCCACTAGATAACGCTGAAAGCGTTCACAGGCCCAAACTGCAGCCAGGCACTCTTTCTCAATTTGAGCGTATTTTGACTCCGCAGCCGTCAGTGTGCGGGAACAGTAGGCGATGGGCTGTAGTTTGTTGTCATTCAGTTGCAGGAGTGCAGCCCCCAACCCATAACTGCTTGCATCAGCACTAACCACAGTCTTTTTTGAAGGGTCGTAGAACCCCAGCACTGGGGCAGACCCCAGCAGGGACTTAGCATGCAGGAACGCTTTTTCTTGTGAGGGTCCCCAGACCCAGGCAACATCTTTCTTAAGCAACTCTGTGATAGGGTGCAAAACTGTAGATAAATCTGGAAGAAACTTGCCCACGTAATTTACAAGGCCCAATATCTGTCTCAGCTCATGTACATCAGAAGGGCTTTTCATCTGTTCGATAGCCCGAATTTTCTCGGGGTCCGGCTTGATGCCATCCCCGTTGATGATATGCCCAAAGTAGCATAATTCAGTTTTCCTAAAATGACATTTTTCTTTATTCAGCTTCAGCCCAGACTCTTTGATAGCCTGCAGCACACAACTCAAACGCTGATCATGCTCCTCCACTGTAGACCCATACACTAGAATGTCGTCCATGACGACTGCTGTGCCCACGTGGCCACTCAGGAGAGAACTCATTTCCCTCTGAAAGATCTCAGGAGCGGAGGATATCCCAAAGGGAAGTCTGCAGAAACAGAACCGACCTACCGGAGTGATAAAGGTAGTCAGTTTGCGGCACTTTGGATCCAGGGGGATCTGCCAAAAGCCGCTAGAAGCGTCTAATGTGGAAAAGAACTTCGCCCCAGCCAACTTCGGGGCTATATCTTCCAGTGTCGGCAGCACAAATCTCTCCCTCTTCACTGCCTCATTCAACCTTTTCAGGTCCACACAGATGCGCACCTTTCCGTTTTTCTTCGCAACTGGAACAATGGGGGCACACCAATCAGTTGCCTCAACAACCTCTTCAATAACCCCCATAGACTTCATGCGCATGAGCTCTTTCTCCACTTGAGGCATGAGCGGGAACGGAATTCTACGAGGAGTAGAAATACTGTACGGGACTGCGTCACTTTTAAGTGCTATACGGACAGGTTTGCAGCTCAGTAGGCCCAACTCGCCAAACATATCTTCAGAGATCTCATTCACTCTGGCCACGAGGCCCAAGTCACAGGCTGCTTTTCTGCTCAATAAACTGTTAACACACTGACCTCGGATCACATGCACCCACATGGTGAACTTTTTTTGTTTGTACTCACAGCTTGCAAGAAATTTCCCCACACAATCAATGCGGCCACCAGGACTATGAACATTTGTAGTAACCTTCGCCAGCTGGGGCTGTCGAGGCAGTTTCATAAATTCAGCAAAAGACATTACAGTGATATCAGCTCCTGTGTCAATCTTAAAATCAACATTGGCTCCCATTACAGTAAAAGTAACTTTCCAATCTTCCTCTGAGCTTGTCCGTTCCACAACAGACCCCACAAAAGACACTTCCTGACCCTCCTGGTCACTGTCCACCTGCATCTCCTTAATGTATTCAGTTTTACACACCACTTCAAAATGGCCTATTCTGTTACATTTTCTGCATCTTTTATCTCTGGCCGGGCATATAGCACTCTGATCATGAGCCCGGTAGCACCGTGTGCATCGGCCATGTTGCGCCCATCCACTTCTAGGCCTTTCCAGTACTTTAGATCTACCGCTCACACTGTGCCTTTCACTAGTAATTTTCCTAGACTGTTGCACTTCATCCACAATACTCTCAGACCTCAGATCAGCACTTTGCTTTTTCACCAGTTCACTCTGGCGGGCCATCCTAATAGCCCCGTCTAACGTTAAATCAGGCTCTAACTGCAGCTTCAGGGAGACTTCAGCATCTGCAATTCCAATAACTATTCTGTCTCTGATTTGCTCTTCTTTAGCAACACCAAACTCACAGAATTCAGCTAATTCATACAGGCTGCGCACAAATGACTCCACAGATTCTCCCACACGCTGATTACGTTTGTGAAAACAAGCTCTCTCATGAATCACATTTCTTTTGGGCACAAAGTGGGCACTGAGTTTATCCATAACTATATCAAAGTTAACTTCGTCCCCTTCTTGGAAAGTAAAAGCATTGAACACTGGCTCTACATCTTTCCCCATAGAATATAAAAGAGAATTAACTTGTACTTCACCACTCTCCTTGTTCAGTTTGGATGCAATCCTGAAGCGCTGAAACCGCTGACGCCATGTGGGCCAAGCTGCAGGCTGAGAAAAGTCAAAAGGCTCAGGTGGGGTAAACTTTGACATCGTAATCATCAGAAACAGAAGCGTAGTCCAGAACTTCTGACACCATGTCATGAGATGCAGGACATATGCAGGACACAGCAATGATGGTACAACTCTATTTTATTACAGAGCATAGCAATACACATCCAGACAGGTTGATTGTACTAAACTAACTGCGACACAGACACCGGACCTAAGCCCCGCCCACATGCTAGTGACATCACATCCTGCTATCATCACAACTATATCAAAATTAAATTCTTCCCCTTCTTGGAAAGCAAAAGCATTGAACACTGGCTCACCATCTTTCCCCATAGAGTATAAAAGAGAATTAACTTGTACTTCACCACTCTCCTTGTTCAATTTGGAAGCAATCCTGAAGCGCTGAAACCGCTGACGCCATGTGGGCCAAGCTGCAGGCTGAGAGAAGTCAAAAGGCTCAGGTGGGGTAAACTTTGACATTGTCATCGATCAGGAACAGAAGCGCAGCCAAGAACTTATGACACCATGTCATGAGATGCAGGACATATGCAGGACACAGCAATGATGGTATAACTCTATTTTATTACAGAGCATGGAAATATACATCCATTCAGGTTGATTGTACTAACTAACTGCGACACAGACTACCGGACCTAAGCCCCGCCCCCAAACTAGTGACATCACATCCTGCTCTCATCACAACACCCATGCTAAATAGTTTCTAAATGTTGTCCTGAGTTTAGAAATACCCAATGTTTACATGTTCTTTGCTTTTTTTGCAAATTATAGGGCATTAAATACAAGTAGCATTTTGTTATTTCCAAACCATTTTTTTTTTCAAAATTAGCGCTAGTTACATTGGAACACTGATATTTGTCAGGAATCCCTGAATATACCTTGACATGTATATATTTTTTTTTAGTAGACAACCCAAAGTATTGATCTAGCCCATTTTGGTATATTTCATGCCACCATTTCATCGCCAAATGCGATCAAATAAAAAAAATTGTTTACTTTTTCACAAACTTTAGGTTTCTCACTGAAATTATTTACAAACACCTTGTGCAATTATGGCACAAATTGTTGTAAATGCTTTTCTGGGATCCCCTTTGTTCAGAAATAGCAGACATATATGGCTTTGGCATTGCTTTTTGGTAATTAGAAGGTCGCTAAATGCCGCTGCGAACCACACTTGTATTATGCCCAGCAGTGACGGGGTTAATTAGGTAGCTTTTAGGGAGATTAAAGGGTTAATTTTAGCTTTAGTGTAGAGATCAGCCTCCCACCTGACACATCCCACCCCCTGATCCCTCCCAAACAGCTCTCTTCCCTCCCCCATCCCACAATTGTCCCCGCCACCTTAAGTACTGGCAGAAAGTCTGCCAGTACTACAATAAAAGGCTTTATTTTTTTATTTTAAAAAGATATATATTCTGCTGTGAAGGATCCCCCCTTAGCCCTCAACCTCCCTGATCCCCAACAAAGAGCTCTCTAACCCTCCCCCCACTAACTGCCACCATTTTGGGTACTGACAGCTGTCTATCAGTACCCACTTTGGAAACAAATGTGGCTTTTTAAATATAAAACCTACTTTTTCTGTAGTGTAGCTGCCCCTCCCTCCATACCCTCCCCCTCCCCCTCCCCATCCCTTTTGAAAATGTATTCCCCCCACCACCCTCTCCCAGCACTCTCTTCCCCCACTTCTTAATTTTTAAATTGGCTAGATTGCGGGCACGCACCCGCCCCTCGCCTCCCACGTGCACCTGACAGTCACAACTGCTGGCCGGAACGGAAGTTCCCCAGCGATGGGCTGCCCACCCGCCTCCCTGCAATGGCTCCCACCCACCAACGATCGGCACCATCGCTGGCTGATGCAGAGAGGGCCACAGAGTGGCTCTCTCTGCATCTGTGTGCAAAAAAGGTTTTGCAGTGATGCCTCAATATCGAGGCATCATGGCAATACCTTGAAAGTGGCTGGAAGTGATCAGGATCGCTTCCAGCCGCTCGAAACCTCTGGCGATGTACAGGGTACGTCGCTGGTCTTTAAAGACCAGTTTGTGTGTGACGTACCCTGTACATCGTGTGTCATTAATGGGTTAAAGGGACAATTCAGAGGGTACAATTTCAACAATTTTATAATTTACTTCTATAATTACATTTTCTTTGTTCTCTTGGTATCTTTTGTTGAAAAGCAGGGACGTAAGTTTAGGAGCGTGCATGTTTCTGGAGCACTATATGGCAGCAGTTTTGCAAGAATGTTATCCATTTGCAGGAGCACTAGAGGGCAGCACTATTTCCTGCTATGTAGTGCTCCAGTCGCCTACCTAGGTATCTCTTCAACAAAGAATACAATGGGAATGAAGCAAATTTGATAAAACAAGTAAATTGTAAACTTTTTTTCTAAATTGCATGCTCTGTATCACAAAAGAAATGTTGTGGTTGCATAACCCTTTAACCCTATACCGTTGTTTATTTACTCTTTGTGCTGCCCAAGGCACTGGTAAATATACTGCCCAATGAACTCTTCAGCCCCAATAATTTGCTTATATTTGTATAATTTATTTCTCACCACAAGAGGCTGGAGCACATGAAGGGGTCACTAGACCATCCATTATCATTGATTTTTAATAACATTAATAATAAATATCACATTTGGAGACCACAGAAATGTATGGCTTTATGCCACTGAACTACTCCTTTAAATTAGCTGCCCCTGATCCTAAATCAGGCTGCCTTAAAAGGATATGCAACCCAATTTTTTTCTTTTATGATTAATAGAAAAAGCAATTTTAAGCAACGTTCTAATTTACTCCTGTTATCAATTTTTCTTCTTTCTCTTGGTATCTTTATTTGAAAAGTAGGAATGTAGGGGGGCGGAGCTAACCGCTGATGTGGATGGCTGCATTTTTACAGAGCTCCTGACCCAAGACTCACAAAAAGGGATTTAACTATCTAATTCGCCTGCCTGAAGTAATTATTGTAAAGCCCTACCTGGAGGGGATGCTGTCTGACCGAGTCTGGGAGCATACAAAAGCCTCCTTTCTGCTAATACAGGACCTAATACGGGGTATGAGTAATCCATGAGGGGATCATGGAGTCGGAGACATTAAAGATGGCGGCCTAAGCAATAAACAGATTAGTGCAGAGAGACTGCCGGAATAGGTCGGAGCGAGTCTGACAAAGAAGAAAGCTGCAGAAAGTTGAGGTGGAGCTGCCCGCCCGTACTGAAGCACCATTTGAGTGGATTTGTGCACTTAACAGGAGGAATCACCGCAGCACTTACAAGTATATGGAAGTCCTCCAGGCCTCTGCTGTCTCACCATGTCTAATGAGGGCTATGGAGCACCGCCGCCCAACATAGAGTCCCAAGTACCCTACACTGTTTTCAGGGACCTCCTGGTGGATCATGGGAGGAGGATCTGTGAGAGGCTTGATGCCTTTATTGATAACATTCAAGCGGCGCGCACCCGGAATAACAGTGTGGGAGAAGAGCGCACAGAAGCACAGGAGCCGCAGAGAGTCATAGTACCTGCAACTTACCACGTGCGTTCCTCGCCATTGGCGCCAGTTGATTTAGGCCTGGAGTCGGAGCTTCACTCTCTCTCGGCCGACACAAGTGGACTGCATGCAAGGAGGAGGACAAAATATAGCCGCTCGCACAGGGCAGCAAGCACCACAAAGCGTTACAGCGCTCATGCATCTCCAGACTCTCCCCTATCAGTTAGTAGCATGGCACTATTGTTACAGCATCCCTGCTGGGAGTGCCGCTGTTTCCACTGTCTGAATCTGAAAAGCAGTCGCTCCGCTACATATTCGTTTGTCCTGTTCTCACAGGGCCCTGGATTGCCTAGCTGTGCCAGCATAAAAACTGGAGTAGGGTGACAATCGTGCGGTAGCAGCGGATGCCAACTGTTCTGGGGTGTAGTAGGGTTTTGCATACCTTTTGCGCTCTTCTTTAAGTTTGGTATCCGGACTCATTCACTAACTATGCTATGATTGACATTGCTAATTCTGCATTCATGAAGAATATAACCGGATAGTGTGCAGATTGAGTACTTGACTCCTCCTGATGTTTACATTAAAGAGTAGAACTGATGGAGACTTAGTGATAATAGTGTAACTCCTTAGTTGATAAGAAATGTTTGGTTCATTAGCCACATTTGGGTTCATTAATAAGCTTCCCAATATTTTGTCATATTATTTTATGTCTCTACCCCTTGCTATGGCTTTCCTGATAACAGCTATCTGTTTTTACTTAAGTGGGTAACTCCTAACATGAATATGTCACAGTTTGAATGCCTCTGTTGGGGTTGTACATGGATGGGCTTGTGGCTGTTGAGTGTTTATTGCTCACAGTCTCCCTAGATCACTAGAGCAATGTACCAACTATGGTAGACCCTAGCCAGCCTTGTATAGATTTATGTATGATGTTGCACCACGAAACTGCGAATGTCTGCTTTGAGTGTTAATATTGTATGATTACTTTATGTTTCTAAGGGCGACAAGAACATAGCAGATTACACATAGATTCCTGTATACCTGAAGTAACCGCCATATTAGTTTTCACTGTTTATAGGGACTCTATTAAGTACTATATATCTAGGTTTGATGCTTCCCAGATGAGGGTCATGACTAGAAAGCATGTTTCTTTGTAAATTCTATCAGTAGCTGTGAGGAATACTTTTGCCAACATACGGCTAGATTTGGAGTTTTGTCGGTAACGACCCAAAAAGCTAACGCTGGCTTTTTTCTGGCCGCACCATAAAAATAACTCTGGTATTGAGAGTCCATATAATGTCAGCGTTAGGCTCCAAAAAAGGAGCGTAGAGCATTTTTAACGCCACTCCAACTCTCGATACCAGAGTTGCTTACGGACGCGGCCAGCCTCAAAAACGTGCTCGTGCACGATTCCCCCATAGGAAACAATGGGGCTGTTTGAGCTGAAAAAAAACCTAACACCTGCAAAAAAGCCGCGTTCAGCTCCTAACGCAGCCCCATTGTTTGCTATGCGTAAACACTTCCTACGTCTGCACCTAACACTCTAACATGTACCCCGAGTCTAAACACCCCTAACCTTACACTTATTAACCCCTATTCTGCCACCCCCGCTATCGCTGACCCCTGCATATTATTATTAACCCCTAATCTGCCGCTCTGTAAACCGCCGCTACTTACATTATCCCTATGTACCCCTAATCTGCTGCCCCTAACACCGCCGACCCCTATATTATATTTATTAACCCCTAATCTGCTCCCCACAACGTCGCCTCCACCTGCCTACACTTATTAACCCCTAATTTGCCAAGCGGACCGCACCGCTATTATAATAAAGTTATTAACCCCTAATCCGCCTCACTAACCCTATAATAAATAGTATTAACCCCTAATCTGCCCTCACTAACATCGCCGACACCTAACTTCAATTATTAACCGCTAATCTGCCGACCGGAGCTCACCGCTATTCTAATAAATGTATTAACCCCTAAAGCTAAGTCTAACCCTAACACTAACACCCCCCTAAATTAAATATAATTTTAATCTAACAAAATTAATTAACTCTTATTAAATAAATTATTCCTATTTAAAGCTAAATACTTACCTGTAAAATAAATCCTAATATAGCTACAATATAAATTATAATTACATTGTAGCTATTTTAGGATTAATATTTATTTTACAGGCAACTTTGTAATTATTTTAACCAGGTACAATAGCTATTAAATAGTTAAGAACTATTTAATAGTTACCTAGTTAAAATAATTACAAAATTACCTGTAAAATAAATCCTAACCTAAGTTACAATTAAACCTAACACTACACTATCAATAAATTAATTAAATAAAATACCTACAATTACCTACAATTAAACCTAACACTACACTATCAATAAATTAATTAAATACAATATCTACAAATAAATACAATGAAATAAACTAACTAAAGTACAAAAAATAAAAAAGAACTAAGTTACAAAAAATAAAAAAATATTTACAAACATAAGAAAAATATTACAACAATTTTAAACTAATTACACCTACTCTAAGCCCCCTAATAAAATAACAAAGACCCCCAAAATAAAAAATGCCCTACCCTATTCTAAATTACTATAGTTCAAAGCTCTTTTACCTTACCAGCCCTGAACAGGGCCCTTTGCGGGGCATGCCCCAAGAAGTTCAGCTCTTTTTCCTGTAAAAAAAACCATACAATACCCCTTCCCCCAACATTACAACCCACCACCCACATACCCCTAATCTAACCCAAACCCCCTTAAATAAACCTAACACTAAGCCCCTGAAGATCATCCTACCTTGTCTTCACCTCACCAGGTATCACCGATCCGTCCTGGCTCCAAAATCTTCATCCAACCCAAGCGGGGGCTAGACATCCATCATCCGGTGGCTGAAGAGGTCCAGAAGAGGCTCCAAAGTCTTCATCCTATCCGGGAAGAAGAGTAGATCCGGACCGGCAACCATCATCTTCCAAGCGGCATCTTCTATCTTCATCCGATGAGGACCTGCTCCATCCTGAAGACCTCCGACGCGGACCCATCTTCATCCGGCGACGTCCAACTGAAGAATGACGGTTCCTTTAAGGGACGTCATCAAAGATGGCGTCCCTCGAATTCAGATTGGCTGATAGGATTCTAATCAGCCAATCAGATTGAGCTCGCATTCTATTGGCTGTTCCGATCAGCCAATAGAATGCGAGCTCAATCTGATTGGCTGATTGGATCAGCCAATCGGATTGAACTTGATTCTGATTGGCTGATTCCATCAGCCAATCAGAATATTCCTACCTTAATTCCGATTGGCTGATAGAATCCTATCAGCCAATCGGAATTCAAGGGACGCCATCTTGGATGACGTCCCATAAAGGAACCGTCATTCTTCAGTTGGACGTCGCCGGATGAAGATGGGTCCGCGTCGGAGGTCTTCAGGATGGAGCCGGTCCTCATCGGATGAAGATAGAAGATGCCGCTTGGAAGATGATGGTTGCTGGTCCGGATCTACTCTTCTTCCCGGATAGGATGAAGACTTTGGAGCCTCTTCTGGACCTCTTCAGCCACCGGATGATGGATGTCTAGCCCCCGCTTGGGTTGGATGAAGATTTTGGAGCCAGGACGGATCGGTGATACCTGGTGAGGTGAAGACAAGGTAGGATGATCTGCAGGGGCTTAGTGTTAGGTTTATTTAAGGGGGGTTTGGGTTAGATTAGGGGTATGTGGGTGGTGGGTTGTAATGTTGGGGGGGTATTGTATGTTTTTTTTTACAGGAAAAAGAGCTGAACTTCTTGGGGCATGCCCCGCAAAGGGCCCTGTTCAGGGCTGGTAAGGTAAAACAGCTTTGAACTTTAGTAATTTAGAATAGGGTAGGGCATTTTTTATTTTGGGGGTCTTTGTTATTTTATTAGGGGGCTTAGAGTAGGTGTAATTAGTTTAAAATTGTTGTAATATTTTTCTTATGTTTGTAAATATTTTTTTATTTTTTGTAACTTAGTTCTTTTTTATTTTTTGTACTTTAGTTAGTTTATTTCATTGTAGTTATTTGTACATATTGTATTTAATTAATTTATTGATAGTGTAGTGTTAGGTTTAATTGTAGGTAATTGTAGGTATTTTATTTAATTTATTTATTGCTAGTGTAGTGTTAGGTTTAATTGTAACTTAGGTTAGGATTTATTTTACAGGTAAATTTGTAATTATTTTAACTAGGTAGCTATTAAATAGTTCTTAACTATTTAATAGCTATTGTACCTGGTTAAAATAATTACAAAGTTGCCTGTAAAATAAATATTAATCCTAAAATAGCTACAATGTAATGATAATTTATATTGTAGCTATATTAGGATTTATTTTACAGGTAAGTATTTAGCTTTAAATAGGAATAATTTATTTAATAAGAGTTAATTAATTTCGTTAGATTTAAATTATATTTAACTTAGGGGGGTGTTAGTGTTAGGGTTAGACTTAGCTTTAGGGGTTAATACATTTATTAGAATAGCGGTGAGCTCCGGTCGGCAGATTAGGGGTTAATGTTTGAAGTTAGGTGTCGGCGATGTTAGGGAGGGCAGATTAGGGGTTAATACTATTTATTATAGGGTTAGTGAGGCGGATTAGGGGTTAATAACTTTATTATAATAGCGGTGCGGTCCGCTCGGCAGCTTAGGGGTTAATAAGTGTAGGCAGGTGGAGGCGACGTTGAGGGCGGCAGATTAGGGGTTAATAAATATAATATAGGGGTCGGCGGTGTTAGGGGCAGCAGATTAGGGGTACATAGCTATAATGTAGGTGGCGGCGCTTTGCGGTCGGCAGATTAGGGGTTAATTATTGTAGGTAGCTGGCGGCGACGTTGTGGGGGGCAGGTTAGGGGTTAATAAATATAATACAGGGGTCGGCGGTGTTAGGGGCAGCAGATTAGGGGTACATAGGGATAACTTAGCTGGCGGCGCTTTGCGGTCGGCAGATTAGGTGTTAAAAAAAATAAATCGAGTGGCGGCGATGTGGGGGGACCTCGGTTTAGGGGTACATAGGTAGTTTATGGGTGTTAGTGTACTTTAGAGTACAGTAGTTAAGAGCTTTATGAACCGGCGTTAGCCCAGAGAGCTCTTAACTACTGACTTTTTTCTGCGGCTGGAGTTTTGTCGTTAGATTTCTAACGTTCACTTCAGACACGACTCTAAATACCGGAGTTAGAAAGATCCCATTGAAAAGATAGGATACGCAAATGACGTAAGGGGATCTGCGGTATGGAAAAGTCGCGGCTGAAAAGTGAGCGTTAGACCCTTTTTTGAGTGACTCCAAATACCGGAGTTAGCCTAAAACCAGTGTTAGGAGCCTCTAACGCTGGTTTTCACGGCTAACGCCAAACTCCAAATCTAGGCCATACGGCTAGATTTAGAGTTTTGTCGGTAAGGACCCGCGTAGCTAATGCCAGCTTTTTTCTGGCCGCACCATAAAAATAACTCTGGTATTGAGAGTCCACATAAAGGCTGCGTTAGGCTCCAAAAAAGGAGCGTAGAGCATATTTAACGCAGCTTCAACTCTCGATACCAGAGTTGCTTACGGACGCGGCCAGCCTCAAAAACGTGCTCGTGCATGATTCCCCCATAGGAAACAATGGGGCTGTTTGAGCTGAAAAAAAAACCTAACACCTGCAAAAAAGCCGCGTTCAGCTCCTAACGCAGCCCCATTGTTTGCTATGCGTAAACACTTCCTACGTCTGCACCTAACACCCTAACATGTACCCCGAGTCTAAACACCCCTAGCCTTACACTTATTAACCCCTAATCTGCCGCCCCCGCTATCGCTGACCCCTGCATATTATTTTTAACCCCTAATCTGCCGCTCCGTAAACCGCCGCTACTTACATTATCCTTATGTACCCCTAATCTGCTGCCCCTAACACCGCCGACCCCTATATTATATTTATTAACCCCTAATCTGCCCCCCACAACGTCATCTCCACCTGCCTACACTTATTAACCCCTAATCTGCCGAGCGGACCGCACCGCTATCATAATAAAGTTATTAACCCCTAATCCGCCTCACTAACCCTATAATAAATAGTATTAACCCCTAATCCGCCCTCCCTAACATCGCCGACACCTAACTTAAATTATTTACCCCTAATCTGCCGACCGGAGCTCACCGCTATTCTAATAAATGTATTAACCCCTAAAGCTAAGTCTAACCCTAACACTAACACCCCCCTAAGTTAAATATAATTTAAATCTAACGAAATTAATTAACTCTTATTAAATAAATTATTCCTATTTAAAGCTAAATACTTACCTGTAAAATAAACCCTAATATAGCTACAATATAAATAATAATTACATTGTAGCTATTTTAGGATTAATATTTATTTTACAGGCAACTTTGTAATTATTTTAACCAGGTACAATAGCTATTAAATAGTTAAGAACTATTTAATAGCTACCTAGTTAAAATAATTACAAATTTACCTGTAAAATAAATCCTAACCTAAGTTACAATTAAACCTAACACTACACTAGCAATAAATAAATTAAATAAAATACCTACAATTACCTACAATTAAACCAAACACTACACTATCAATAAATTAATTAAATACAATATGTACAAATAACTACAATGAAATAAACTAACTAAAGTACAAAAAATAAAAAAGAACTAAGTTACAAAAAATAAAAAAATATTTACAAACAT
This sequence comes from Bombina bombina, assembly GCF_027579735.1. NCBI lineage: Eukaryota > Metazoa > Chordata > Amphibia > Anura > Bombinatoridae > Bombina > Bombina bombina. The sequence continues at coordinate 1,219,574,046 of NC_069501.1, forward strand.
AAGAAAAATATTACAACAATTTTAAACTAATTACACCTACTCTAAGCCCCCTAATAAAATAACAAAGACCCCCAAAATAAAAAATGCCCTACCCTATTCTAAATTACTAAAGTTCAAAGCTGTTTTACCTTACCAGCCCTGAACAGGGCCCTTTGCGGGGCATGCCCCAAGAAGTTCAGCTCTTTTTCCTGTAAAAAAAAACATACAATACCCCCCCCAACATTACAACCCACCACCCACATACCCCTAATCTAACCCAAACCCCCCTTAAATAAACCTAACACTAAGCCCCTGAAGATCATCCTACCTTGTCTTCACCTCACCAGGTATCACCGATCCGTCCTGGCTCCAAAATCTTCATCCAACCCAAGCAGGGGCTAGACTTCCATCATCCGGTGGCTGAAGAGGTCCAGAAGAGGCTCCAAAGTCTTCATCCTATCCGGGAAGAAGAGTAGATCCGGACCGGCAACCATCATCTTCCAAGCGGCATCTTCTATCTTCATCCGATGAGGACCGGCTCCATCCTGAAGACCTCCGACGCGGACCCATCTTCATCCGGCGACGTCCAACTGAAGAATGACGGTTCCTTTAAGGGACGTCATCCAAGATGGCGTCCCTCGAATTCCGATTGGCTGATAGGATTCTATCAGCCAATCGGAATTAAGGTAGGAATATTCTGATTGGCTGATGGAATCAGCTAATCAGAATCAAGATCAATCCGATTGGCTGATCCAATCAGCCAATCAGATTGAGCTCGCATTCTATTGGCTGATCGGAACAGCCAATAGAATGCAAGCTCAATCTGATTGGCTGATTGGATCAGCCAATCGGATTGAACTTGATTCTGATTGGCTGATTCCATCAGCCAATCAGAATATTCCTACCTTAATTCCGATTGGCTGATAGAATCCTATCAGCCAATCGGAATTCGAGGGACGCCATCTTGGATGACATCCCTTAAAGGAACCATCATTCTTCAGTTGGACGTCGCCGGATGAAGATGGGTCCGCGTCGGAGGTCTTCAGGATGGAGCCGGTCCTCATCGGATGAAGATAGAAGATGCCGCTTGGAAGATGATGGTTGCCGGTCCGGATCTACTCTTCTTCCCGGATAGGATGAAGACTTTGGAGCCTCTTCTGGACCTCTTCAGCCACCGGATGATGGATGTCTAGCCCCCGCTTGGGTTGGATGAAGATTTTGGAGCCAGGACGGATCGGTGATACCTGGTGAGGTGAAGACAAGGTAGGATGATCTTCAGGGGCTTAGTGTTAGGTTTATTTAAGGGGGGTTTGGGTTAGATTAGGGGTATGTGGGTGGTGGGTTGTAATGTTGGGGGGGGTATTGTATGTTTTTTTTTACAGGAAAAAGAGCTGAACTTCTTGGGGCATGCCCCGCAAAGGGCCCTGTTCAGGGCTGGTAAGGTAAAAGAGCTTTGAACTTTAGTAATTTAGAATAGGGTAGGGCATTTTTTATTTTGGGGGTCTTTGTTATTTTATTAGGGGGCTTAGAGTAGGTGTAATTAGTTTAAAATTGTTGTAATATTTTTCTTATGTTTGTAAATATTTTTTTATTTTTTGTAACTTAGTTCTTTTTTATTTTTTGTACTTTAGTTAGTTTATTTCATTGTAGTTATTTGTACATATTGTATTTAATTAATTTATTGATAGTGTAGTGTTAGGTTTAATTGTAGGTATTTTATTTAATTTATTTATTGCTAGTGTAGTGTTAGGTTTAATTGTAACTTAGGTTAGGATTTATTTTACAGGTAAATTTGTAATTATTTTAACTAGGTAGCTATTAAATAGTTCTTAACTATTTAATAGCTATTGTACCTGGTTAAAATAATTACAAAGTTGCCTGTAAAATAAATATTAATCCTAAAATAGCTACAATGTAATTATTATTTATATTGTAGCTATATTAGGGTTTATTTTACAGGTAAGTATTTAGCTTTAAATAGGAATAATTTATTTAATAAGAGTTAATTAATTTCGTTAGATTTAAATTATATTTAACTTAGGGGGGTGTTAGTGTTAGGGTTAGACTTAGCTTTAGGGGTTAATACATTTATTAGAATAGCGGTGAGCTCCGGTCGGCAGATTAGGGGTTAATGTTTGAAGTTAGGTGTCGGCGATGTTAGGGAGGGCAGATTAGGGGTTAATACTATTTATTATAGGGTTAGTGAGGCGGATTAGGGGTTAATAACTTTATTATAATAGCGGTGCGGTCCGCTCGGCAGCTTAGGGGTTAATAAGTGTAGGCAGGTGGAGGCGACGTTGAGGGCGGCAGATTAGGGGTTAATAAATATAATATAGGGGTCGGCGGTGTTAGGGGCAGCAGATTAGGGGTACATAGCTATAATGTAGGTGGCGGCGCTTTGCGGTCGGCAGATTAGGGGTTAATTATTGTAGGTAGCTGGCGGCGACGTTGTGGGGGGCAGGTTAGGGGTTAATAAATATAATACAGGGGTCGGCGGTGTTAGGGGCAGCAGATTAGGGGTACATAGGGATAACTTAGCTGGCGGCGCTTTGCGGTCGGCAGATTAGGTGTTAAAAAAAATAAATCGAGTGGCGGCGATGTGGGGGGACCTCGGTTTAGGGGTACATAGGTAGTTTATGGGTGTTAGTGTACTTTAGAGTACAGTAGTTAAGAGCTTTATGAACCGGCGTTAGCCCAGAGAGCTCTTAACTACTGACTTTTTTCTGCGGCTGGAGTTTTGTCGTTAGATTTCTAACGTTCACTTCAGACACGACTCTAAATACCGGAGTTAGAAAGATCCCATTGAAAAGATAGGATACGCAAATGACGTAAGGGGATCTGCGGTATGGAAAAGTCGCGGCTGAAAAGTGAGCGTTAGACCCTTTTTTGAGTGACTCCAAATACCGGAGTTAGCCTAAAACCAGTGTTAGGAGCCTCTAACGCTGGTTTTCACGGCTAACGCCAAACTCCAAATCTAGGCCATACGGCTAGATTTAGAGTTTTGTCGGTAAGGACCCGCGTAGCTAATGCCAGCTTTTTTCTGGCCGCACCATAAAAATAACTCTGGTATTGAGAGTCCACATAAAGGCTGCGTTAGGCTCCAAAAAAGGAGCGTAGAGCATATTTAACGCAGCTTCAACTCTCGATACCAGAGTTGCTTACGGACGCGGCCAGCCTCAAAAACGTGCTCGTGCATGATTCCCCCATAGGAAACAATGGGGCTGTTTGAGCTGAAAAAAAAACCTAACACCTGCAAAAAAGCCGCGTTCAGCTCCTAACGCAGCCCCATTGTTTGCTATGCGTAAACACTTCCTACGTCTGCACCTAACACCCTAACATGTACCCCGAGTCTAAACACCCCTAGCCTTACACTTATTAACCCCTAATCTGCCGCCCCCCGCTATCGCTGACCCCTGCATATTATTTTTAACCCCTAATCTGCCGCTCCGTAAACCGCCGCTACTTACATTATCCTTATGTACCCCTAATCTGCTGCCCCTAACACCGCCGACCCCTATATTATATTTATTAACCCCTAATCTGCCCCCCACAACGTCATCTCCACCTGCCTACACTTATTAACCCCTAATCTGCCGAGCGGACCGCACCGCTATCATAATAAAGTTATTAACCCCTAATCCGCCTCACTAACCCTATAATAAATAGTATTAACCCCTAATCCGCCCTCCCTAACATCGCCGACACCTAACTTAAATTATTTACCCCTAATCTGCCGACCGGAGCTCACCGCTATTCTAATAAATGTATTAACCCCTAAAGCTAAGTCTAACCCTAACACTAACACCCCCCTAAGTTAAATATAATTTAAATCTAACGAAATTAATTAACTCTTATTAAATAAATTATTCCTATTTAAAGCTAAATACTTACCTGTAAAATAAACCCTAATATAGCTACAATATAAATAATAATTACATTGTAGCTATTTTAGGATTAATATTTATTTTACAGGCAACTTTGTAATTATTTTAACCAGGTACAATAGCTATTAAATAGTTAAGAACTATTTAATAGCTACCTAGTTAAAATAATTACAAATTTACCTGTAAAATAAATCCTAACCTAAGTTACAATTAAACCTAACACTACACTAGCAATAAATAAATTAAATAAAATACCTACAATTACCTACAATTAAACCAAACACTACACTATCAATAAATTAATTAAATACAATATGTACAAATAACTACAATGAAATAAACTAACTAAAGTACAAAAAATAAAAAAGAACTAAGTTACAAAAAATAAAAAAATATTTACAAACATAAGAAAAATATTACAACAATTTTAAACTAATTACACCTACTCTAAGCCCCCTAATAAAATAACAAAGACCCCCAAAATAAAAAATGCCCTACCCTATTCTAAATTACTAAAGTTCAAAGCTGTTTTACCTTACCAGCCCTGAACAGGGCCCTTTGCGGGGCATGCCCCAAGAAGTTCAGCTCTTTTTCCTGTAAAAAAAAACATACAATACCCCCCCCAACATTACAACCCACCACCCACATACCCCTAATCTAACCCAAACCCCCCTTAAATAAACCTAACACTAAGCCCCTGAAGATCATCCTACCTTGTCTTCACCTCACCAGGTATCACCGATCCGTCCTGGCTCCAAAATCTTCATCCAACCCAAGCAGGGGCTAGACTTCCATCATCCGGTGGCTGAAGAGGTCCAGAAGAGGCTCCAAAGTCTTCATCCTATCCGGGAAGAAGAGTAGATCCGGACCGGCAACCATCATCTTCCAAGCGGCATCTTCTATCTTCATCCGATGAGGACCGGCTCCATCCTGAAGACCTCCGACGCGGACCCATCTTCATCCGGCGACGTCCAACTGAAGAATGACGGTTCCTTTAAGGGACGTCATCCAAGATGGCGTCCCTCGAATTCCGATTGGCTGATAGGATTCTATCAGCCAATCGGAATTAAGGTAGGAATATTCTGATTGGCTGATGGAATCAGCTAATCAGAATCAAGATCAATCCGATTGGCTGATCCAATCAGCCAATCAGATTGAGCTCGCATTCTATTGGCTGATCGGAACAGCCAATAGAATGCAAGCTCAATCTGATTGGCTGATTGGATCAGCCAATCGGATTGAACTTGATTCTGATTGGCTGATTCCATCAGCCAATCAGAATATTCCTACCTTAATTCCGATTGGCTGATAGAATCCTATCAGCCAATCGGAATTCGAGGGACGCCATCTTGGATGACATCCCTTAAAGGAACCATCATTCTTCAGTTGGACGTCGCCGGATGAAGATGGGTCCGCGTCGGAGGTCTTCAGGATGGAGCCGGTCCTCATCGGATGAAGATAGAAGATGCCGCTTGGAAGATGATGGTTGCCGGTCCGGATCTACTCTTCTTCCCGGATAGGATGAAGACTTTGGAGCCTCTTCTGGACCTCTTCAGCCACCGGATGATGGATGTCTAGCCCCCGCTTGGGTTGGATGAAGATTTTGGAGCCAGGACGGATCGGTGATACCTGGTGAGGTGAAGACAAGGTAGGATGATCTTCAGGGGCTTAGTGTTAGGTTTATTTAAGGGGGGTTTGGGTTAGATTAGGGGTATGTGGGTGGTGGGTTGTAATGTTGGGGGGGGTATTGTATGTTTTTTTTTACAGGAAAAAGAGCTGAACTTCTTGGGGCATGCCCCGCAAAGGGCCCTGTTCAGGGCTGGTAAGGTAAAAGAGCTTTGAACTTTAGTAATTTAGAATAGGGTAGGGCATTTTTTATTTTGGGGGTCTTTGTTATTTTATTAGGGGGCTTAGAGTAGGTGTAATTAGTTTAAAATTGTTGTAATATTTTTCTTATGTTTGTAAATATTTTTTTATTTTTTGTAACTTAGTTCTTTTTTATTTTTTGTACTTTAGTTAGTTTATTTCATTGTAGTTATTTGTACATATTGTATTTAATTAATTTATTGATAGTGTAGTGTTAGGTTTAATTGTAGGTATTTTATTTAATTTATTTATTGCTAGTGTAGTGTTAGGTTTAATTGTAACTTAGGTTAGGATTTATTTTACAGGTAAATTTGTAATTATTTTAACTAGGTAGCTATTAAATAGTTCTTAACTATTTAATAGCTATTGTACCTGGTTAAAATAATTACAAAGTTGCCTGTAAAATAAATATTAATCCTAAAATAGCTACAATGTAATTATTATTTATATTGTAGCTATATTAGGGTTTATTTTACAGGTAAGTATTTAGCTTTAAATAGGAATAATTTATTTAATAAGAGTTAATTAATTTCGTTAGATTTAAATTATATTTAACTTAGGGGGGTGTTAGTGTTAGGGTTAGACTTAGCTTTAGGGGTTAATACATTTATTAGAATAGCGGTGAGCTCCGGTCGGCAGATTAGGGGTTAATGTTTGAAGTTAGGTGTCGGCGATGTTAGGGAGGGCAGATTAGGGGTTAATACTATTTATTATAGGGTTAGTGAGGCGGATTAGGGGTTAATAACTTTATTATAATAGCGGTGCGGTCCGCTCGGCAGATTAGGGGTTAATAAGTGTAGGCAGGTGGAGGCGACGTTGAGGGCGGCAGATTAGGGGTTAATAAATATAATATAGGGGTCGGCGGTGTTAGGGGCAGCAGATTAGGGGTACATAGCTATAATGTAGGTGGCGGCGCTTTGCGGTCGGCAGATTAGGGGTTAATTATTGTAGGTAGCTGGCGGCGACGTTGTGGGGGGCAGGTTAGGGGTTAATAAATATAATACAGGGGTCGGCGGTGTTAGGGGCAGCAGATTAGGGGTACATAGGGATAACTTAGCTGGCGGCGCTTTGCGGTCGGCAGATTAGGGGTTAAAAAAAATAAATTAAGTGTCGGCGATGTGGGGGGACCTCGGTTTAGGGGTACATAGGTAGTTTATGGGTGTTAGTGTACTTTAGAGTACAGTAGTTAAGAGCTTTATGAACCGGCGTTAGCCCAGAAAGCTCTTAACTACTGACTTTTTTCTGCGGCTGGAGTTTTGTCGTTAGATTTCTAACGCTCACTTCAGACACGACTCTAAATACCGGAGTTAGGAAGATCCCATTGAAAAGATAGGATACGCAAATGACGTAAGGGGATCTGCGGTATGGAAAAGTCGCGGCTGAAAAGTGAGCGTTAGACCCTTTTTTGAGTGACTCCAAATACCGGAGTTAGCCTAAAACCAGCGTTAGGAGCCTCTAACGCTGGTTTTCACGGCTAACGCAAAACTCCAAATCTAGGCCATAGTTAGTTGTCCAAGATAGACTTGTACATGTGATGTGCTTATTACTCTCAGCCTCACTAAACCACTAAAGCACTATATCAGGTATTATAGATCCTAACTAGTGTGGGATAGTTTATTATAGGAAACCATCTGTCTGCATGTGTAAAATATCTCTCTCACAGTTGTTTTGCTGACTGAAGTGATTTCATAGCTACTTAGCTGTATTGCAAACGCAAGAGTTTTACTATGTTCAGTTTGCAGCGCGAGTTGACTGCGGTCACACTGTATTGCCTATTCATCTCAACAATCAGTCTAGGTAACTGTGTCCTGTAATGAGTTTAACTAGTTAATTCTTCTGTGTGAACTGATGTTAAGTTATCATGTCATCTTTCTTGGCTGTTAAACGTGTTAGATATGTTAACTAGTAACAGAAAAATATGACATTGCTGGCCGACCCTCCGCCCCCCACCACTCTTGTGCGGTTAGGGTTGAGTCCTCTCTCCTCCGCATATTTTTTTGACAGAGTGTAGTAGTCTCTGTCCAACCCGTAGAGCCATGACCCAGTTTTTCCCATGCATTTATGTAAAATGGCTCTCAGGGTTTCATTACAGGAAATCTAAGCTTGTTTATGATTTCCTGCTCCCTTGTAGTGTACCCATGATAGTAGTAGTCTTAATTATGTCTATACTTTTATAACTGCTCAGTGTTAATAGGTAACTTGGTTTATATTTCTCTATTTTGATACTGTGTGTTTACTCCAGAATTTGTATTAACCCTGTGAACGCTGAAACTGCAATTGTCTACTATTATCTCCATTAACATGTCCTCAATTGCTTTGTTAAATTTTTGGTCCCCTGATTGGACCTGTATGTCTGAGGACACTTCGAACCTACAAGATTCTAAAACTGAGGTGCCTAAATTGTTATGTCATGTCAGTTCAATGTGTATTGTGAAGAGTAACCTGTTGATGAGACTGTTGTGTATTTGCTATTTCAACCTCAATAAAAAAAAAAGTAGGACTGTAAGCTTAGGAGCCGGCCCATTTTTGATTGAGCACCTGGGTAGCACTTGCTGATTGGTGGTTAAATGTAGCCAGATGTATTCTTCAACTAGAAACTCAAATATTGTTTTTATCTATTTATTCTCTGGGTATTGATCAATTGTTCCATGGACAAAACGAGTAGTTTTATTCTGTTTGTTGATAACTTTTGATACAGTATTTTTTATGACTATCTTGATAAATGATTCATTTTATTGTTGTGCAATAGAGCAAAAGGCAATTGAACACTTCCTGATAGTTTGAAACTCAAAATTAACATTTTATAGAAAGCTGAAGATGGACCATCGAAATGTGCATGGGTGCATTTAAAGACATTTTGCAGAACACTTCCATTAACAAAAATGCTTCTACTAAAATATATGACTGTTTTTAAGCGGCATACCCACATATGCTGTGAGGGCCCTAGTAATCAAACAGCACACCTTCTCAAGAGTCAGCAGAGGCTTGTATGACACAAATTAAAGGGACAGTATACACCAATTTTCATATAACTGCATGCAATAGACACTACTATAAAGAATAATATGCACAGATACTGATCTAAATATCCAGTATAAAACCGTTTAAAAACTTACTTAGAAGCTCCCAGTTTAGCTCTGTTGAAAAGGTTAGCTGCAACACCCACTGCAAGTGGTTCTATATAGCAAACAATAGAAGACCCCTCCCCCTTTCTCTGCATATGAAAAGACTCTTTACACAAACAGGAGAAAGCTGAAGGAGGTATATATCAGTATACTTCTAAAACTTTGGGGCTTGGTTAGGAGTCTGAAATTCAGCACAATGTTATTTAAAAATAAGCAAAACTATACATTTAAAAACAAACAAACCTGTATGCGCTATATAAATGGATCATCTACAAAACATTTCTGCAAATGTCTTTACAGGCATAATTACCAACACCAGCTATCTGCACATGCATGGTGTTTGAATCCTGATCCTCTATTCACATAAAGCAGTAATAACTATTACTAAAAGCTTTTTTTGCTAATGGAGATAAATTGCAAACATGCTTTTATTTAAAACTAAAATGTATTCCTCTATCCCTTTACATAGAGGTCATTCATATGCATAATATACATTTTTAGCATTTACTGTCCCTTTAAAAAAAATTAGCCGCTTTAATCCAAGATGGCAGACACATTAAACTAGTTTAAAAGTCACAATATTGCTTTCTTATTGACGATATGTTTTTTTTATTTATATATGTAGCAGAACTTTTCATAGACACATTTCTGAATCAATCAATCACACAGATTTTCCCACTAAAAGCAGCTTATTTAAACTGGCCACAATATTCACACGTCACCAAACTAATTATAGTGGAAAAGTTATATGCGCTAATTTATTAGGGCGTGTCATTTTAACACCAGTGTTCCTGCAATGCTGTGTTTGATTACTGCAATGCTTTGGTTAAACGCATTAGTTAAAGTCACAGACTGACATGGCCGATTACCCAATAAGCAGCGCTATTTGCACAGCCCATCTGTGTGACTGATTTTTGTTTTTGTGATGTTGTAGGTTCCTTATTTATATATCTTATCAATCACTTCTTCATTAAAAAAGCGCCTATTTTTAAAACTGAAAAAAAACACGGTGCTTTATTCAGTTAATTAAAATTATTTAGTCAAATGTTCATTAAGGTGGCTCTGAGGAGGGTTAAGGAATAATAATAATAATAAGGTGGTTCTGAGGAAGGTCAAGAAAGAGTTAGAAACAATAAGAGGAAGTTATACTTATACCGATTATTCTTCTGCCTCGTGATTCGCCACTTTGCAGCCCGCCTGGTTCTGATCTCAGCCTGACCCAGACTATTCTTCAGCCTGATGACTTGGTACTTCACAGCCCGTCTGGTCCCTGAACCCAGCCTGTCTAACTATTCATCTCTTTTCACCTACTGCCTACAGGGACGTGACTTCAGGTACTACTGTATTCCATCAGTATTACTCATAACCATCTTAAAAAGATGGACGAGTGCCTGATCAAGTGAGGTAGAGAGTTTCCATACTGTAAGAGCAGAGATGTAACTAGACCTTGCTCGACCACAAGGTAAACTCTGTGGTGGGGCCTCTCATTTCAGCAACAGCAAATCCAAATGAAAGCAGCAGCACCTTAAGTATGCATCATAATTCTTTTATTGTAGAGACATCACAGCATACAACGACGTTTCGGCCAGCAATTGACCTTAATCATGTTATACAAATGAATACCCATAATCCCTTCTTATACCCTCACATAGGGGAGGGACCAATTACCTGTCCAGGTGGAAAAAATTATTTTCATATATTCACATAATCTTAGCACCCCCTCTAGTGGACACAGGAATAGACATCTTCTTAACCCATTATAACCTGAAAAACACATATCTATAATTATACATAATTTTATACAAATTCATAAAATTTCCATCCATTTTTAAAAAAAAAACATTTCTCTATCAAAATAGTGACAATAACAGTGATATAACCATCAAATATAGACTACCACACCAGTATAAATATGGTATAACAGTATGTAATCATATCTTATCTATAAGGTGACTTTTCAGTCAATCTCCTTATTCATCCCCGATGGGATCAGGGACTGTAAAGTATAAATCCAAAATGTTTCCCTAGATTTTAGAAGTTTTAGTCTATCACCCCCTTGTCTAGGTTTTCTAACATGTTCAATAACCTCAAATCTGAGTTGTGATATAGAATGGCCTGCCTGCAAAAAATGATTGGAGACAGGAGCATCCATATTCTTACGGCGAATATTGGACTTATGTTCATTTTTCCGGTCTCTGGCCCTACGTGTCGACTCCCCAATGTAAATCTTTGAGCAAGGACACTTGATCAACTATATAATATAATCTGTATTACAAGTGTAGAAGCCAGAGATCTGAAATTTCTTTCCAGTAAGTGGATGTACAAAAAAGTCCCCCTTAATCACATTATTACAGTTACAACAGACCAAACATGGGAAACTACCCACCCTAGGAGTGGAAATAAAGGTTTGTCTCAACCCCTTCTCAGGGCCCAAATCAGCTTTTACTAATGTATCCCTTAAATTCTTGCTCCTTTTATAGGCTGACATCAGGGGCTCTTCAAATTCTTAAATATGGGGGTTAAGATCTTTTATGATAGGCCAATGTTTCCTAATAATTTTAGTCACTTTACTACTTAGGGAATTATACTCGGTAACAAACATCAATCTATTTTGATTTTTTCCTTTTCCCTTATCTCTTGTTCCCGTCCCTTTAAGGATAGATTCCCTAGAAGTCATATCCATTTCCTTAATTTGTTGTTCAATGAGTGGCTTAGGGAAACCCATTTACAGAAAACAGTTACCCATCTCTTGTAACTTAATTCTTCCAGTTGTCTCATCAGACACAATTCTCTTAAATGAAGGAGCTGACTCTTTGGAAGACTTTTAATAAGTGAGGGAGAATGTGCGCTCTCATATCTTAATAGACTATTTCTGTCACTTTCTTTCTTATATAGATCTGTCTTCAGATATCTGCCCTGTTTAATAACAGTGGTGTCAAGAAAAGCCACAGATTCCTCACTATATGTAAGTTTAAATTTAATGTGTCGTGTAGAGACATTCAAATCGGCCACAAACTCCACCAGGGAGTCAATGTCACCCCCCCATATGCCAAAGACATCGTCTATGTATCTAAACCAGCATAATCCATTTTGTTGGAACATACTGTTGGTATAAACAAACCTCTCTTCATAGATATTCATAAATATGTTGGCATATTTGGGGGCGACATTCGACCCCATGGCGGTACCCTGACACTGAATATAAAACTGATCTTGAAAAAGGAAATAGTTACAATAAAGGATGAGTTGTAACAATTCAATTACAAATTCACATTCAATATCAGATAATATACCACTAGTTCTAATAGCCTGTCTTGTGGTATCAAGACCAGTATTATGTGTAATAGATGTATATAGGCTATTCACATCTAGTGTGTAAAGAATAAATTTGTCACTTTGTAAAACAATATTATCAAGCTTATTCAAAAAATCCCCAGTATCTTTAATATTAGACAGTGATCCAGTAACAAGAGGTCTCAATATTCTATCTAGATATATTGATACATTAGTGAGAATAGAGTTAGTGCTAGCCACAATAGGGCGACCTGGTGGTGTCTAATAGTTTTTATGTATTTTAGGCAATGTGTAAAATTAAATAAAAATTCTGTTCCTTCTCAGTGATTAACCCATTAGACATTGTCTTAAAAATACATTTATCAAGTTCTTTCTTAACTTCAAAAGAAGGGTCCCTATCTAATGTCAAATACACATCTCTATCTTGCAATTGGGTTTTATCTCTTGCATATAGTAACTCCTGTCTAAAATCACTGTAGCCCCGCCTTTATCGGCCGGCTTACAAATGATCTGTTTGTTTTTAAATCTAACAGGGCTTTATCCTCCAACTTTGTAAAATTCTTCCCATGTGTTAAAATATTATGTTTGTTGTTATAAGACACCCTATTTTTCTGTTTTAACATATCGATGTCTTTTAGTACCAATTGGGTGAAAGTCTCCATACTGTTATTATTAATATTAGGTGTAAAATTGCTTTTTACTCTATGGCTTAGGTTACTTAATGACAGCACATTATTATCACTCTGAATATTCACATTCTCACCCATAATGGGTTTAGTACCAAAAAACATCTTTTACCTCATATTGCGGAAGAATGAGTATAAGTCTCTCTGCAGCTGGAAAAAAATCACATTTCAATTGAGGACAAAAAGACAATCCCTTATTAATAACATTCCTTTCAGTCTCAGTCAGATCATATTTAGAGATATTTACCACTAAACCCGCTTTGTCTTTTTGCGGGTAACTCTCTGTGATTTCTGTTCCTTCCGATCCGAAGTGGTAGTGTTTGCGGTGATGTTTCCGACCGCCTCTGTGCTTTCTCCTAAGTCCCCCAACGAGTCACTGGCTCATGATGCAGAATACATGCGTGTGCGACGTTGTCTCCGCCAATTGGATGTACCCTGTTGCCTGTTATCGTCGTTCATGCCTCTGGACCATTTATACACAGTACCGGAATGGTAATCCTCTTCATCCCTTAGGAACTTCTCTCGTTTATGGGCCTCTATGGTCTTTTGGAGCTCACCGATACTCGCATTCACTGTTGTCACATGGGGACAGAAGAGTTGCTTCTCTATGAATGTTAGTCATCCTTCCCCTGTGCTTAGTCTGTGCCAGAGTATATGCACTAGTGCAACCTTCCTGTACAATTATGGTGGTAGGTTTTTCTGTACAGAAACACAGTGACGGCCATCTTGGAAATACTGCAGCCATATTGTAAAGGCAAATCCATACAATTTCTTTAAACTAAGAGCCTCGTTTACAAGGGAGCACACAAAGGGACCTGACATGAAGCAGGTGGAGTTATGCAGGTCTTTATGCAGGTCTCAGATGAGCCCTTAGAAGTGTGGGTCCAGTTTCAATTGAGACCTGAAGCCCCTGTAGTTACTTCAACGTATTATTATTAATATTATCAGGTATTTGTAGAGCGCCAACAGATTCCGCAACGTATTGCACTAAAGGGACCTGTATTGTTAAGCCCTTTTTTGAATTACCCTTGAAACTTGCCATGTAATTTAAGATTGGTTAACATCAATATTTCATTAGCTTTTGTAGCAAATGTCGGTAGTCATAACCATCTGCTTAATGGCGGGTATTAAAAAGTGCGGAAGAAAACCACAAATTTGTTCCAAAGCTGATAACACTCATGAATCTGATAAACTTGTATACCATGCAGTGTAGAAGTGAACAGACTGAGCGGAAGCGTTCCCCGGCCCCACATCCGTGCGATAGCAGCTGGTCTCCAAGAACTCTGCCTCACCGGTCAGCTCTGCTTCAGGTATGGAGCAAAGACTGTATACCTCCACAGTTTACTCCAATTCTGTAGTTACACCTCTGTGAAGGAGCTGAACAAGAGAAGTCTTGAACAGGACAGGGCGACAGACACGATGGTGGTAGAAAGATCAAAGAGGATTGTCTGGGGAGTATCTGGAGATAATTGTGGAGATATAATTTGTTTCAAGGTTGTTTAGAACTTTGGACATTAGGGTTAGTACGCTGAGTTTAATTTGGTGGGATATAAGTAGTGATGTCGCAAACCAAAAATTTTGCGTTCGCGAACGGCGAACGTGAACTTCCGCAAAAGTTTGCGAACCGGCGAACTGGGCGAACCGCCATAGACTTCAATAGGCAGGCGAATTTTAAAACCCACAGGGACTCTTTCTGGCCACAAAAGTGATGGAAAAGTTGTTTCACACCTGGACTGTGGTATGCCAGAGGGGGGTCCATGGCAAACTCCCATGGAAAATTACATAGTTGATGCAGAGTCTGGTTTTAATCCATAAAGGGCATAAATCACCTAACATTCCTAAATTGTTTAGAATAACGTGCTTTAAAACATCAGGTATGATGTTGTATCGTTCAGGTAGTGTAAGGGTTTTTTTTTTTTAAATGTACACTACTGTTTTAGCAGATATGACTTGCACTGGTGTGACACTGTGCCCTGGCAGGACCTGGAACGCACACGTGTGAGGGAAACTGACTGCTATTATTTCACAGTAAAAAAAGTTTTTTTTTTTTTAAATGTATGTACACTACTGTTTTAGTAGATATGACTTGCACTGGTGTGACACTGTGCCCTGGCAGGACCTGGAGCGCACACGTGTGAGGGAAACTGACTGCTATTATTTCACAATAAAAAAGTTTTTGTTTTTTTTAAATGTATGTACACTACTGTTTTAGCAGATATGACTTGCACTGGTGTGACACTGTGCCCTGGCAGGACCTGGAACGCACACGTGTGAGGGAAACTGACTGCTATTATTTCACAGTAAAAAAAGTTGTTGTTTTTTTAAATGTATGTACACTACTATTTTAGTAGATATGACTTGCACTGGTGTGACACTGTGCCCTGGCAGGACCTGGAGCGCATACGTGTGAGGGAAACTGACTGCTATTATTTCACAATAAAAAAGTTTTTTTTTTAAATGTATGTACACTACTGTTTTAGCAGATATGACTTGCCTGGTGTGACACTGTGCCCTGGCAGGACCTGGAATGCACACGTGTGAAGGAAACTGACTGCTATTATTTCACAGTAAATAAAGTTTTTTTTTTTTTTTTAAATGTACACTACTGTTTTAGCAGATATGACTTGCACTGGTGTCACACTGTGCCCTGGCAGGACCTGAAACGCACACGTGTGAAGGAAACTGACTGCTATTATTTCAAATTAAAAAAAGTTTTTTTTTTTTTTTAAATGTACACTACTGTTTTAGCAGATATGACTTGCACTGTTGTCACACTGTGCCCTGGCAGGACCTCAAACGTACACGTGTGAAGGAAAATGACTGCTATTATTTCAAATTAATTAATTAGATTACACAGGGAAAAAAAAAAAGCAGACTGATGTTCTAGCCCTAAAAAGGGGTTTTTGGGGTGCTGTCCTTACAGCAGAGATCAGATGAGTCCTTCAGGACTGTAGTGGACACTGAATACACTAGCCTAGATATCGATTTCCCTATTAAATCAGCAGCAGCTACACTGTCCCTCCTCTCACTAAGAATGCAGGCTCCGAATGAATCTAAAATGGATGCTGTCCAGGAGGTGGGAGGGTCTGGGAGGGAGTGTCTGCTGCTGATTGGCTGGAATGTGTCTTGTGACTGTGAGCTACAGGGTCAAAGTTTACTCAATGATGACGAATAGGGGGCGGATCGAACATCGCATATGTTCGCCGTCCGCTGCGAACGCGAACATGCTATGTTCGCTGCAAACTATTCGCGGCAGAACTGTTCGCGACATCACTAGATATAAGGTGCCATTGTTGGATCTGATAGGGATACCAAATTTCTTGGAAAACAAATTCCATCTACATTGGCTTGATACTTAAAAATACCAGCTGTGGGGGGGGTGGGGGCGGAGCCTATAGCTGTTGCGGCAGGAAGTATGTGTGAAGAGCTCCTGGACTTAATTAGCCCTTTCTTGACTTATTTTCTAACTACTACCTATTTCTACCTGACAAAATCAAGCTAAACTGCCTTGTGTTATTCAGGAGGAATCTTGGGATATCTAACATAATACGGACCTGCCTATGCTCTTCAGCTAACTTCACTGCGACTAGCCACGAGGTTGAGAGGCCTTGTATGTCTGACTGCCAGTGTTGTTGAGGTTACTGCATATATACCCCCCCAGAATCCTGGGTTACCAAACCAGTTTGATTATAACTGGACAGTTATTTGTTTTGCTTTAATATTATTGAATTTCAAAATGTCTACCACTAAGGAGCTTATGGCCGCACTTGATAAATGGGAAGGCGAGATACAAGATTCCATTCGGTGCCATTTTGCTGAACTGGAGAAACAACTATGCCAAGTCCTGATTGTTGCAGAATCAATACCCCAGATAATGTGGCCAGGGTGTAGGAACCAGCTCTAAAGATGTCTGAGTTAAAACAATGCATATCTCAGCTTTCCCTGACCCCACCTAACATAGCATGGGAACCCAGATCGCCTCAGCTGATCAAGACCAATAGCGAAGTCTCCCGGAGAGCACCCATCATTGCAATGGGACTTATAGATCATTCTGTTTACTCCTTGCACACCCCGGTCTCTAACACACCAACATCCCCGGCTAGCCAGACTAAGAAAGAAAGGAGCGGTTCATTAACAGCGCACCAGGATCTATATACAGTGGGGAGTCTGCCTTGGAAGAGATCGGCTGGGTTTGTAACACCGAAAACGATGTACAGAGCTCCTGTATTAACGGAGCAGTCCTACTATACCGAAATAATGGCGACAGCAGTGCATCACCATTTGGTTGCTGTACCTGGAGGACTCCCATGTCAGGTCAGTTTTGTGGCAATCCTGAATGGATTCTTTCTCAAGGATCTTAAAGATATGGGAGTAATGTCCTTGCCCATATTGCAGTACAAACAGCTGCTGACTTCAGTGCTACCTAACTGGGATCCCGGAGGTCTGGGTCTGTTGAACTTTTCCCAATACCGGAGACTCTTTCACATGAGAGGTCGGTCTGGAGTGGACAAAACATTTTATTTCTGTGAAGGTGGGAGATCAACATTTAACCCTTAAAGTGGACAGCCTGCTCACTGATTTAAGGTTGCACTTCCCACAGGAACTCCCGCTTTGACTTTACAAACGTTGTTTATTTCCATGCTCTCAGTAAGAGAAATACCCTCCTATACCTATGTTCATACCCCCCTTATCTTTTAATTTATGACAAAGCTAGTTATTTAATGAATGTGTTGTTGGTGCTGCACTTTTTCCTCTTTCTACCACTTATAATTTACAAGCTGTAGCAAGCTGATTACTACCTTTTAGATGCGCACATTTATTGCAGGGTAGGTTACAGCTAGGGAGGGGTTCATAGAGGACCAGTGTTTGTTTTCTTATTATGAGACTTTAGGTCCTTATCTATTCTTAATTAACTGTAATATTCCTAGCCACCTGGTTAAGTTAGTCTCCCTTGTGTTCATATTGAGACAGTACAATGATGGTCTAATTTCACTACTAGCCAGGGCAATCAAATATACTCTTTTCTACCTAAAAGCCAGTTCATAGTTTGCATTAAATCTTCTAGCTCCTGTCTAGCATTTTATTTGCTTCCCTGAATCTCTCCCCTAGGAGCCTATACAACCATCACTGCTATTACACATAGAGTCGTAGAGCATTATCTAGTTGCTTGTCCTTCATATAGCACATTACACTACCACCGTTTTCTGTGCATATGTTAATATGTTATCAGCCAATTCAGTTCTCTATTAGATTATTTTTGGTTATCTCCTTAACTCACACATCCTTACACTTATGTTGATATTCTAAATTCAGACAGATTATCTGCATATATACTTATATACAGGTGGCCCTCGTTTTACAACGGTTCAATTTACACCGTTTCAGAATAACAACCTTTTTTTCCAGTCATGTGACTGCTATTGAAAAGCATTGAGAAGCAGTGCATTTATTAAAATAGCCAGTAGGGGGAGCTATCCGCTTGTGTTGCAGCAAAGCTAAGCAAGCTGAAATTAATCAGTTTAACCAGACCTGAGCTATCGAGCAGATTTCAAAGTAACAAGATCTTCCTGTCTATAAATCAGTCTAGATTGGAATGCATAGAAAGAACTGTTTGCAGAAACATGCAAGAGAAGTCTGTGTTGTGTGATTAGTTTATTAGGTTTATAATGCTGTTTAGCAAATGTTTTGTTCATTTAACTTAGTTTAATTATATATTCTGTGTTGTGTGATTATTTTATTAGGTTTATAATGCTGTTTATCATTTCAAAGCTGTAAAAATAATGTATTAGGTGTTACATATGACAATTTTGAGAGGCGCCTGGAACCTATCTCCCTCACTTCCCTTTGACTTACATTATAAACTGGGTTTCAATTTACAACGGTTTCGATTTACAACCATTCCTTCTGGAACCTAATCCCGGCGTAAACTGAGGGCTACCTGTACTCATATGGTTTAAGTAAATATGTTTCACATAGTAATAGTTTCCATCTGGGGTCAAAAAGTGGCCCATTTTGTTATTTTATCTTTTCCCCTAGAATTCCCCATCCTGACTTAAATTCTCCTATGGGGGTCCAAAAGAGACCTTTACTTATCATTAAGGGAAATAATTTTATCTGACTCATTATATTTTAAGGGGATACATCTTAAATAAAAACTTGAGGTTAATTTTTCGTTGTATAATTGGGTTAATTATCTGTATTTTTATTCTGACATTATTGTGTGCCTGTTTCTTTTATTTACGACCTCAATAACAATTATTTAAAAAAAATACCAGCTGTGCATAACCTTATGGATGATTCTGAATTTTACTTACATGAATCTGTCTCCAACCACTAATACATCTTCATAAAACAAAATACATAACACATCATCTGTAATATTAAAATCCCTTTTTTAATTTAGCACAAACAATAAAATATATTAAAATATTAATTAACAACAATACAAATATTAACAATAATAATATTTCTAATAAGCAGCAATATTGTGCTGAATATTGAGCTATCCATTTGTCTTATTTGGTCACAGCGCCACCTAGTGTTTGTCTGAATTGCACACATGCAAATTTAAGTTTTGACTGTTGCTTATAGTTTTATGTAGATGCTATCTTTACCATCTTACTGACATTTTTAGACCAAAGTTATTACTACTAAAATAATTGCATGTGTTCAGGAAAATGTGTGGTACAATAAAAAAAACAATGTGACTAACAATACACTGTTACATACAAATTGTAAAAGTACAAGGGATTTACCTTTCTTGCCCTTGGGATTCAGGTTTGCAGTTTGCATAATTTAAGGGCATAGATCAGGGACAAGCCAAGTCTAGAACCAGAATATCTGTCAAGACTAGGGTTGCCACCCGTCCCTTAAAATACGGAATCGTTCCGTATTTGAGACTAAAACAGCGTGTTCCGTTTTGAATCAATACGGGACAGGGTTTGTCCCGTATTTTCTACTATCCGGAGTTGTTCCTCACTACTTATCCAGCATCAGGTGTAACAATCTTCTCAGTTCATTCAAATATTCACAGAAGTTGCAGTTCTTACATTGACATATAGATGTCAGCAAACCTCAGATAATACTTTTTTGGTTTTCTATCCAGTCTAACTCAGTCTCGTTAGTATTTGCAGTCCCAGAATGGCCGCTCCTTCTATCTTGCAGGTTGATACTCTATGGTACACCAGGTTGTACGTACCACTTTTCTGTACTATGGGGGGACTGGCTTGAGTTGCAGAATTTTGAGAACATGGCGCTAGCTCTGCCTGAAGAGGAGTTCAAGCATATGCAGGTGAGAGTAATGATGTAATGCGAATGTTTGCATGACTTCATCTATCAACAGTGCAGTCTTTATGTGCAAATAGGAAAGAGGCAGCATGATAAGGTTAAAATGTGTATTAATTACATAAAGAGACAGCCACAGCATGCTAAGAGGAACAATCTGGATATGCTAGGAGGAGAGACACACTCTGAATTATATGTTTATCGACAGTCAGGACGTTTTGATGGTGGGAGAGACAGTCTTAGTGTGTTGACAGTCTGGGTGTGTTTACAGCTAGGAGAAGAGACAGTCTGTGTGTGTTTACAGCTAGGAGAAGAGACAGTTTGGATTTGCTGATTGACAGGAGGAGAGAGTCTTGATGTACTGATTGACAGGAGGAGAGACAGACAGGTTTGAAGTACTGATTGTCAGCAGGAGAGAGAGTCTGTATGTGCTGATAGCCAAGAGGAGAGACAGTTTGTATGTGTTGATAATAAGAGAGACTGGATGTGCTTATAACCAGAAGGAGAGACAGTTTCTGTTTCTTGATAGTAAGAGAGACTGGATCACTGGATGTGGTGATTGACAGGAGTAGAGACAGTTTGTATGTGTTGATAGTAAGAGAGATTGAATGTGCTGATTGACAGGAAGAGAGACTGTGTGTGTTGAGAGTAAGAGAGACTGAATGTGCTGATTGACAGGAAGAGAGACAGTTTATGTGTGTTGAGAGTAAGAGAGACTGAATGTGCTGATTGACAGGAAGAGAGACTGTTTGTGTGTGTTGAGAGTAAGAGAGACTGAATGTGCTGATTGACAGGAAGAGAGACAGTTTGTGTGTTGAGAGTAAGAGAGACTGAATGTGCTGATTGACAGGAAGAGAGACAGTTTGTGTTTGTTGGGAGTAAGAGAGACTGCATGTGCTTATTGACAGGAGAAGAGACAATGCCTTGGATAAGCATAAATCTATCATAGTAACTACAAAGTTTATACTTTTAGGAAATATTGGGCAGACTTTTGGGCTTATGGTTCTTATCTGCCGTCAAATGCTATGCTATGTTTCTATCTGGATTTTCTGATAGCCAGGAGGAGAGACAGTCTGGATGTGTTGATAGTAAGAGAGACTGAATGTGCTGATTGACAGGAGGAGAAACAGTCTGGGTGTGTGGATAGTAAGAGAGACTGGATGTGCTGATTGACAGGAGGAGAGACAGTCTGGGTGTGTTGATAACGAGAACGAGAGAGTCTGTATGTGCTGACAAATAGAAGGAGACAGTCTGGGTGTGTTGATAGTAAGAAAGACTGAATGTGCTTATTGACAGGATGAGAGGACAGTCTGAACGTGCTTATTGACAGGATGAGAGGACAGTCTGAATGTGCTTATTGACATGAGGAGTGGTGTGGCCCCCGCTGTGGCAGGCGTCCCTTATTTTTCAGTATTGAAGGTGGCAACCCTAGTCAAGACACAGGATCCAAGAAGCATCACAACCAGAAGAAGAGTCCAATAAAACAGTTTTTATAAATCAGTGGTCAAAAAAATCACAGGCAACTGAGCAAGCTTGAAACAGGCAGGAAACAGACTAAAGTCTTTTCAGAAGGAGGAAGGCTCAGAGAGCAGGAATGCTAGGATTTTATTACAAGACCAGAGACTCATATTTTGCATTCTCTCTCTTTACTACTTAAATGCAGTTATTCAAAGTATAGATGAAAATACAACAAACTGTCAAATTTAAAAAGTAGACAGTAAAAAACAAATAATACATCAGTGACCAATCAGAATAGAGAACTGATTAAACTAAAATGACATAACCAATCAAATTGATAATAAGACCTATAAACTGTCCACAATACAGCAATACATCCTCTTTCTTTTACTGCTTCAGAAAGATAAGTATTGCTGTATTGTTTATTGTTAATAAAAATTATTCTTATTGTTTTTGCTGTTTTTGCTCATATCGTTTTTATATTTTTGTTTATCCCTTCATTATTATTTGCAGTTACTTTTTGGTTTGACTTTTTTATTTCCTTTGAGTTTGCTTATTGTTTTAATTTCTTTTGTTTCCCCATTGTTGTTTCCTCATTCCGGTTTTCAATTTTGCCTTCTTCAGCCGATTACGAAGCATCCTTTGCTTGTAATCGGCTTCTTTCCCCCGGCTGCGTTACGCAGCACTGTTCCGTCGTCCATGTTGAGTGTGGAACCGGCTTCAGTGCGCATGCGCAGCCTGTCCTCACTTACTACGCAGTTAGATTTTCAAGTCCGTCCGACTAACAGCTGTTTCAGTCGGGTGATAGCAACATTGTTGCTTTCCGGTGTATGTGTTCTTTTTATTAAGACATATTTTTTTGCTGTTTAGTTCCTTGTTCTCTGTCTCCATCTTTTGGCCATAATTTAGTATAACTTTTGTCAACTATAAGTTATTTTAAATTTATCTTTTGACTTTTTGTTCACATCTTTTGGGGTCAATATATTTTGTTTTATATTGTTAAATTTATTAGATAAGATTTTTATTAGCTTGTTTTAATAAATTTATTAATTTATTTATTTTAAGTTTATTTAATTATTTATTTATATATCCTTTAATTATGTCTCAATCTTCAGATTTGAACCCTCTTAATTCAGAAAGTGTTCAAAAGATGATTGATACATCAATGAATTCTATGCTACAAAAAATTTCTCTATTAATTGATAAATCGTCTAAAAAGACTTTAAAAAGGAAAAGGCCCATTTCAAGTGGCATTAAAACTAGTAAAAAATTATTAAAGAAATCTCGCCAGATT